>NC_141686.1:42188500-42468500 GCF_964263255.1 Lissotriton vulgaris | reverse complement strand
CCTTTATATATATTCTTTTTTACATTTTAGTTTACATTTTGCAAAATAATCCCTCATACCCCCTCCATAATCCTAAAATCCCCTTACCACTACCCATTCCAGAACCCTAAACACCCCTTACTACCTCTCATCACTACTTATCCCATCACTGAATCCTAAAAGCCATTACCACCATAAAAAAACCTTAATTGCCTTGACACATTACCTCGTTGCAGTGGTTAAGGCACTCCAGTGGTCTCATTGTAGTGGATGCATTCCAAAGATGCGCTACGATTAAATGTTGCTGAAAAAGGATAATTAGGCAGGTTCATCTCCGCAGAAATATGCAATGCATCATAGAATTCAAGGGTAGCAATTTCATTGCAGCAGCTGGTCTGAATCTTACCCAGTCGCTAGGAAGCCCCTTAACCAGCATAAAACTGTATTCTTGGTGCGTTAAGGTGATCAAATTTGAACTTCATTCATTACACAACAGGAGGTATTAACCAAGAACACTTTTGCATTGCTTTAATTGAGGGAGACTCCAGGTTTGTGTTTGTATTCAAGTGTATTTGCGGTAAGTAGTTCCTTTGCCAACAGCTGCTGTAAAACTACAAGTGCTAATGGCTTTCGCACCATAGATATATACTTGTGTGCATGGTCTCTATAGGTTGTCCAAGACTTCAGTCAATAGAGCTTAGTATGTGGTATCTCCAAACACGAAGAGTATGCACCAGACAATTTTTGTGCAAGGACATTACTAAAAAACATCTACTGTGCTATGCTGCAGTGTCACGAGACACATTAGGACTGGAAATACTTTAGCAGGACGAACATGAACATGTTAGAGGTCCTGTCTTGCTGATTGCAGTCGTACGGGGTATGTTGATCACGGAGTACAGATGACCAGGGCCAGCTGGGCCTCAAAATAGAAAGGCCCAACAAAAAAGCAGGAGAGCTCATTTTACCCCTTTGAATCATCCCAGTGCCCTGAGCTTCAAACACCACAAGTCCATAAAATATATTCTAAAGGTATTAGTGAGTGATAACCAAAAGTAGGTCTAGTGCTGCTCGCTAGAAAATGTTATCTTGCTTTAATGGAATACCTACATGGTGGATGTGACAAAGTACTCTGAGGTGGAAAAACCAACCACATCAACGCCTTACTGGTAGCAGGCAACGCTGTACCAAAAAGTCAGGTAAATGCACACTTGCTATATGTGGCTTAGTTAGCCCCATAGTGTTTGGAACCCGAAGCTTTGTAAGCAACACCTCCCCCTTTAAAAAGAAAACTTTCATAAACCCACCCACCTTGGGTGCCTGGCCTCTGAAAGCCGTTATACTTTGGGGTGCAAGCAGAGAGCTTGAAGAGGTATGCAAGGAAGAATGGCCTAGGAACCCTTAACAGACCTGAAAAGGGGTCAGTGGAAATTTGTATCTGGCACGGAACAGGTACACTGCATCAAAATCCACATGTTAATCTCTGTCGAGTGCCATTGAAGCAGGAATTAATGAGTTAGCTCAGAGCCTTGTAATAGACCTGAAGTGACCCACTGATGACAAAGAAAACTACCTTTGATAGAAAGAGCTGCAGGGGGAACGAGATTCCTCCATTAATAGGGGAGAGGTACTTAATCTGTTTAGCTAGCGTGCCTAGCACCGCAAAGGAGATTAAATAGGCACGTTCACAGACCTGGATCAAGACACCGACCATTCACCTTGCAGAAACCAACACTCACCCATTTCACTAAATTATTCAGGTACAGTAGTATTCGGGGAAATGGGATTACATTTTCTATTCAACACTTTCGGCTTGATAGCATGTTGGGCTCCTAGTCGTAATCTAGGAGTCATCTTGGATAGCTCCCTCTCCATGAGCCAACAGGCCAACAAAGTTGTTGGCCTTTGCCTTACCATGATCAAATGGCAGAGGAATACTATTTGGATGCTGCCCTCTTCCACTCAAAAGACCGTAGTCAATGCCCTCATTACATCACGGCTTGACTACGGCAACATCCTGTACCTTGGCTCAAACAAAGCGGTAGTCAGTCGACTACAACTTGTCCAGAACGCTGCAGTTCGACTACTGCACAGAATCCCAAAAAACTCTTGAGTCTCGAGCTACCGTCGGGAACTCCACTGGCTCAGGATTGAAAGCAGAATCCGTTTCAAAGCCCTGAACTACATGTTCAGAATCAAGGCAGGTACTGCTCCCAAATACCTCCTAGCTCTGGTTCACCCCTATACTCCCAAGCGTAATCTTCGCTCGCAATCTGATGCCAACTTCTGCGTACCAAGATTTAAACTGGTAAAAATGGGAGGCAGATCCTTCGCCCACCTTGGACCATCCCTCTGGAACGCACTCCCTTTTTTCATTCGAAAGGAGGAAAATCATGTCAAGTTCAGAAAGCACGTTAAGACCTGGCTATTCGAACAATAACTAGAATAGCCAGTAATGTCTAATTGCCTCTTGACATCCTTATGCTGTGTCTCGGCACCGGGAAACCCTTACTGGGTAGCTGTAGCGCCTTACAAATGAAAAAAATAAAATAAATACAAATAAATAAACATTGGTCATAAATGAAACAAGGGTTACAAAGTTAATATTGCGCACGTGGGCGAGGCCATTTAAAACAATGATCGAGCTGGTTCGTTGACTGATTTTATTGTAGGGGGTAACTAAGATAAAAGCAACACTCAGACGGAAAATAAATGTACTTAAGCATTAAATTCAAATGTGCTCATATGCAGAATTTTTTTTTGTAAAAAGTGTAAAAAGAAAAATGTAAATAAAAAGTTATTAAAGTGAATAAGTGAAACACACCTAAAGCAACAGAATGTAATCCAAGGGTAAGCAACAACTTCAGTAAATGTTATCGAAAAAAAACATATTATAGAATTGGGTGCATTTCATTTACATAAACGTGTTGCGTGACAAAAAACAACTTTTGGCGTCGCCAACCGGTGTCTACAAGATCTTCTCTTGTTAACCAACAAACTGAAAGCACACAATTTACTCACCGAGTTCGGATGAACTGAAATTAGTCATTCCATTGCTGAAATTTAATAAATTCAATAGAACGTAACATGCGCTCTGAAAAGGAGCTGGTTAGTTAATCTAAAACACGTGATTTGTTCCCCATATGTATTGAAAATAAAAGAAAAACTTCAGATTATACATGCTATGACACAAATATCCACAAAGCACAAACACCATATGTTTTAAACTAGGTGTGCAACTAATAATTATGACTTTAAAAATAAACACGCAGGCCAGGTCGCCCCCCCCCCCACCTGTCGCACAGCTCCTCTTGCTGCGCC
Source organism: Lissotriton vulgaris (assembly GCF_964263255.1). NCBI lineage: Eukaryota > Metazoa > Chordata > Amphibia > Caudata > Salamandridae > Lissotriton > Lissotriton vulgaris. Next base: position 42,465,200 of record NC_141686.1, on the reverse strand, counting down.
AGTGCTCCCGCTGCTGCTCCGTGACGCTGTGAGGGACAGGTTCAATCCCACGGTGCTTGACTGCCGCCTGCCTTTCTGTTGCTCCTTGCAGCCCAGTGTTTGCATAACTTACTGTTTGGTTTTGTATAATTTACTGTTTTGTGCCCTTTTTTTTCTCTTTCCCTTTTTTCCCTCTTCTTCCACTGCCTCCCCCCCTTTTTTGTTTCTGTAAACCCCTGGCTGTTTCCCGCCACTGCTCCCAGATGACCCCGCCCCCACCGTCACCCATTCGCCGCACTGCTCCTGCCTCCCAGCTGCTCCTCCCTCCCTTATCAAGGAGGCCGCTCCGTGGCCGCGCCGGAGGCAAGCCTGTATGCACCCGTCCGCACCTGGACCGCGCCCAGCTCCAGAACCCCTGGACCCCAGAAACGCTACAACGCCAAACTCCAGTACTACACCAGCACTCTCCAGGCACTCAACGGACTACACCACACCTGCACCCAGGCCACCCCAAAACGCACCCAGAGACCCTTCTCCTGCCACAACTGCAGATTCACCGGCGACAAAACCACCAAACCACCGAAGACTAAACTCAATCACCTCCACTGCATACTCCTGAAGAGCCACTCCACACACAAACACGCCGTTGAGCTTTGGGACCTGCTCGACACCTCCGCCCCAGACGTCGCCTTCCTGACGGAGATCTGGTGGAAGGAATCTTCGGCACCAGACATCGCCATGGCCATCCCAGACGGCTACAAAATCTCCCGCAGAGACCGCACCAACGGAACAGGAGGAATAGCCATCGTACACAAGTCCTCCCTGAAGGTCTCCACACACTCAGAGGACACCCTCAGCAGCACAGAACACCTTCACTTCCGGATCCGCACAGACCCAAACACCTCCCTCAGTGGAACCAGTGTCTACAGACCCCCCCCGGACCCAGACCTCAGTTCAGCGACTCCATCGCTGACCTTGTCAGCACCCACACACTCGCCTCTACGGATTACATCCTTCTCTGAGACCTGAACTTCCACCTAGAGAACAACAACGACGCCAACTCCACCACCCTGATCGACAACCTCGGCCTCAGACAACTGGTCACCGCATCCACCCACGCCGCCAGCCACACGCTCAACCCTATCTTCTCCTCAAGCACCCACGTCTCCTTCAACCACACCGCCAAACTTATCTGGACCTACCACCGCTGCATCCACTTCACCTACCAGAAGCACATCGTGCACGACCACCCCCAGCAACTGCCCCGCCGCTGCTGCAGCAAAGTCACCGAAGACGGGCTGACTGACACCCTCGCCCAGGACCCGCCCACCGACCCCACCAACCCAGACACCGCCGCCCACAACTTCAGTCAATGGATCAACGAGTGCGCCAACACCTTCGCCCCGCTCAAGAAACCCTCCAACAACCACACTAGCAAGAAAACCGCCTGGTTCACAGAAGAGCTCCAGGCCTCCAAACAAACATGCCGGAAATTAGAGAAGAAATGGATCCACGAACGAACATCGAGCAGCCACACAGCCCACAAGGACGCCACCCGCAAGCATCACCAACTCATCATGTCAGCCAAGATATCGTCCTTCAAAGCCCGCCTAGACAGCAATGCACACAACAGCAAAGGACTCTTGAGAATCGTCAAGAAACTTTCCAACCCCAGCGCCAACACCAACAGCATCCCGCCCTCACAAGAACTGTGCGACGCACTGGCCACCTACTTCCACCGCAATATCGCAGACATCCACAAAAGCTTCAACACCACGTAGGCCCCGCCAGCATCCAGCCCCACAACCCCGGCAAACACAACCCGCACCAACCGTCTTCCCTCCTGGACCAACATCAACGAAACACGCGAAATCATGAACTCCATCCACTCGGGATCATGGTTGCACCCTTTCCCACACCACATATTCAAAGCAGGCAGCCATCGCACCCCAACTTCGGAAGATTATCAACACCTACCTCGTGACAGCCACTTTCCCCGACAGCTGAAAGCACGCTGTGATCAACGCTCTCCTCAAGAAGCCCATGGCGGACCCCAAGGATCTCAAGAACTTCCGGCCCATCTCCCTGCTCCCGTTCCCGGCAAAGGTCGTCAAGAAAGTCATCAACACGCAACTGACTCGCTATCTCGAGGAAAACAACATCCTAGACCCATCCCAGTCCGGGTTCTGAGAAAACCACAGCACCGAGATAGCCCTCATCGCTGCCACAGATGACATCAGGACTCAACTGGTCAACGGCGAGACATAAGCCCTCATCCTCCTTGACCAGTCAGCCGCCTTTGACACGGTATGCCACCGCATGCTAAAAACACGCCTCCAAGATGCCGGAATCCAGGAGAAGGCCCTGGACTGGACCACATCCTACCTCTCCAGAAGAACCCAGAGCGTCCGCCTCCACCCCACTTCTGCTCCAAAGCAACCAACATCTGCGGCGTAACGCAGGGCTCGTACCTCAGCTCGACGCTGTTCAACATCTACATGGCCCTCGCCAAAGTCGCCCGCCAACACGATCTCAACATCTCCTACGCTGACAACACCAAGCTAATCCTCTCCCTCCCACAGACCGCCAAGACCAACCTCCACGAAGACATGAGGGCAGTCACGGAATGGATGAGGAGCAGCCAGCTGAAGCAGACCTCGGACAAGACTGAGGTACTCCTCCTCGGGCTCACCCCCTCTGCCTGAGTTGACTCCTGGTGGCCCACCACACTAGGAACAGCACCGAAGCCCACTGACCACGCACTCAACCTGGGATTCATCCTAGACTCCTCCCTCTCCATGTCAAAGCAGGTCAACTCAGTCTCCTCCTCCTGCTACAACACCCTCTGTATGCTCCACAGGATCTACAAGTGGATCCCAACCGAAACAAGAACTGTGACCCAGGCCATCGGCAGCAGCAGGCTAGACTACAGCAACGCACTACACAGGGATCCTGGACAAACTCCTGCGACTACTACAACGCATTCAAAACGCCTCCGCCAGACTGATCAACATCCCACGCCACAGCCACATCACCCCCCACCTGAGAAACCAACACTGGCTCCCCGTCAAAAAGAGAATCACCTTCAAGCTACTCATCCACACACAAAGCCCTCCACACCACCGGACCAGCCTACCTCAACAACAAACTCAGCCTGCTCAGCCAGCCTCGCCCGTGTCCCCCATAGCAAACGAATGACCGCCGGTGGCAGATCCTCCTTCCTTGCTGCCAAGACCTGGTACACCCTCCCCACCCACCTTCGGCAGACCCAAGACCTGCTCACCTTCAGAAAACTCAAGACCTGGCTCTTTGAGCAGTAGCAGCACCCCCTCTCCCCAGCACCTTGAGACCTTAACAGGTAAGTAGCGCGCTCTATAAATTCAATGATTGAGATATGAATTAATACAAACAATAAATACAATGACAAAAGGAATGCCGTAAAGCCCTGGTTATGGCCCCCGGTCTGGGTAGCTACACACCTTTGACTCTGACACCATGAGGCGGTGAGAGATATGGGGCAGCTGACTACATATGGCAGCCAGGAGATTAAGGCGCTGGAGCGGACAGAGGGTACTGCAGCCGGAGGCTAAGTCGCTCCCCTGACGGATTGTGAACTGCGTCACTGTCAGGCTAGGCAATGCCGACAGCAGGGTAAGGGTCTGCTGGTGCGCAGGGCTGCACCAAGGTCAGCATTGGCCAGGGCTAGCAAGTATACCCACCGCCTTGATGTGCAGCCTCCAGTTATTCCCCATGTGCCCTCCTCTGAGCTCCTGGCTATGTAGCTCCAGTATTCACACTGCCTGCAAGTTTCAGAGTTGACAATATGTTGCATGTCAGTGTCAGGCGAACTGACCGTGGCTCCCAGGATGTCAGAAACTGAGCTGGGAGTATGGGAGGCAGAGTTTGCATGGCACAGCCAGCAGCTGCGGTGCTGGTGGGGTTCTGAGGCTGTGGTGGCTTCCCGGGTGCAGAGCAGGGAGCAGCGCATACAAACAATACCAGCATTAACCGCATGCGCGCTTCAGGTAAAAAAAAAAAAAAACAAGCCCTGGAGTTCTGTGTGCAAGTCTGAATACATACAGATACCTCCCACCCAGTACAACAGTCGTGTATGGAGAAGTAGCTGGCGTTTCTTGGGAGGTCTGACAAAGGTTTGTAGAAAAGGCGCTTCTTGGGAGGTCTGACAAAGGTTTGTAGAAAAGGGCAACAGGCTCTAGAGCATTTCACCAACCTTTTCTGGTCCGTGGCGCATTACTGCATCACAAGAATAATATCAGTTACATCTTGCACACTAAGCCTTCAGAGACTTATAGAAAGCTTCGGGTGCTGAAAAACCCACCACCATTAATAACAAGGGCTGCATAGAAACCTTTGACATGGGACTGAAAAGTGCAGTCTCCGCTCATTACCAAGGCTCGCTCTTTTCCACTCTTTCCATAAACTTGTCGCTCACGCGCCGTTCTTTAAGAGGATTACAACAAGTGTCCCTGCACAGTAACCATAACAGCAGACAAGTCCTTAAGGGTTTCTTAAGCTACTCACTGGCAGCGAGACGCAGTTACAGTCCTGGGGCTCCTGCTGCGGCGGGTTCCTGTGATGTATTAAAGAGGATATGAATGTAGACACATTTATTTCAATCGATAAACACGCCGATATTTCAGGAAGAGCTGTCGAAAGTCACCTTGGATGAAACCCAGCAAGCCCCGCATTGGCCGCACGAGCGCCTCGCGCTTCAAGTTTTAAAAAAAAACAAGCTCTGGAGTGCTCTGTATGCACGCGCACAAGAAGGGGGGATAGGGAAGAGAGAAAGGAGTTAAAATGCTTGTTAGAAGGAGTCAACGAAAAGCTCTCAAAGATGGAAAGGCGAGTAGATTGAAAAAGGTGAATGGGTAAGAAAGTATGACAGCGAGATAAGTCTGGGTACAGAAAAAAGAAAGACTGAGGAGAGGAAACAGAAGAGGGAGATAGGCAAAGAAAAGCAAAGATACAAACAAACCAAACAAAGAAAGAAAAATCAGCATGACAAATGGAAAGAAGAAATAAGCAAGAAAGTGTGGGGGAAAAAAAAAATAAGAGAAAGGTGTTGCCGAAACATACAGAGGGTAATAGAGAAAGTGAAAGACAGGGAAAGTGACTGAAAAAAGGGGTATGGTGAAAATGAGAGATGAAGGACTATGGGTGAGATGAAGGTTATAAAGCCTGTTGAAATCCAGCCTGGGTCCCATAGCGCACAACAATTCCTTTTCAAATAAAATAAACTATTTTAGTCATTACACCGTGAAAAAGAAAATCACTTGTGTGTTAGAAATATAGCAGCTCCTTTGTGGCCAGGAGAGACCCTCGCTACGTTTGAAGGAATCCTCGGGTTAGACTTCAGTGGCAGACATACTGTCTTTGTTGAGCTTCCTGCCCTCCTGCTGCGGCGGGCTGTGTGTGGAGCAGGCCTGCATGCGGGAGTCCCTCTGAAACCTTAGACCGCCCCACAATACTAGCGCTTGGAAAAGGCGGGGTTGCCCAACCTAATTCAAAAACAGTCAAACACAAAGTATGGGGCTGGTAGCACCGGCACCCAACCACCCCCTCAAGAGTACACATGGCCAGGGCAGTGCCCCCTCCAGGGTCATGTGAGCCAGCAGAAACCGGTATGGCGATGGTTAGGCCTCAGTGTAAAGACTTGAGCCATTATTAACAATAATAATCAGTTTCAGTGTTTGAAAAATACACAAATGTGCATGTCACAATCGGCTACTCATGGGCGGCATTCCTCACGCAGCGCCGGAGATCTGCGCGCGGACGGCAATGTGTGAACAGGCCTCATGCCACGGGGGTTCTGTGCGCTTTATTGGGTCAGTTTACTGATGTGAGAAAAATTGGCAGTGCGTCACCCTTCAAACTAGCATGGCGTCGGCTCCGAAAGGTACACAGACATCTAAGAAAAGTGTAACAAGAGAACAAGGCTTGTTTTATTATCTGTAGTTTATTATGCAGTGAAAGTACACTCATGCTTTATTGCATTAAATTGCGAGAAAAAAAAACAAGCCCTGGAGTTCTGTGTGCGCGCACTAGAAGCAGGGGGGAGGAGGGGGGCCTGCTCGATAATTGATACCATATGGTGGAGCTTGCTTCCGCAAGTAAATCGCCTCACGTGCACTCATTGCCATTGAAGGCAATGGAACGCATGCATGTGTTTGGCTGAAAAGCCATGGTGATGGGAAAAGGTCTTTTTGCCTAAGCAGCGCATGCGCGCTGCGTAGGAGAGACCTAAACCGGTAAGGGAAGTAATGACAAACCTGTACAAATAATGCAGTTCAATAATAAATAACAATTACTATTCGGAATATGAAGACAAGTAATCTCCACTCCACTTTTACACAGTAAATAAATTAAAAGAGCCTGAACATTTAATAAATTACTGTGTTGTGCAAGAACATTTTACTGATCATTTGCTACCATTATAAACACAGAGTAGCCCCTTTCAGCTTTATACACTCCAGAGTGCTTTCGTACAATCAAACTAAATCTAGTATCTGAACATTTCCTACTAAAATCAAGGGCGCTCACAATGGACATCGAGAATTCAAAAAATATGACCTGAAGTTTTGTCAGCCTTTGTCTTAGATGAAGTCTCTGTTTTTTTCATATCTTCTTGAAAATCAACTCTTTCGTTAACAGTATGTGCTGGAATACTTTCAAAATATCCACAGTTCAGTATTTTAGCCATTATGTCCTTGAGGTTTTTATCTAAAAGGTTGCAAAAACAAAATTGGTAAAAATAAGAAAACTCTAGTAGGATGCGTACATTTATTTCCATACTAAAAGAATATTTATAGGTCTAAAATGATCTTACTACATTGAACTAAAATGAGAATGCCTTACGTTTGCCCAATTAAAACATAGAATAAATTAAGCACACACTTAAGTCATGTTCGAAAATAGAATAGCAATGGTGCCCTATTCAATAACCATAATATGTTGTGTTACTTAAACAAGAATCGTCAAACTTCAAGCTGGTCACTGCATATCAATACATTAACTAGCATTTGCCCTACCTATACTACAAACACAGAGCTCCTCTTTACTTATTTCCTCTTGTAACCCTGCTTATCCATGCTGTAGTACCCAGATGTCAAACCCTGCTTTTTAGCTGGCACGCACCGATTTTAATATCAAGCTTACCTAGAAACTGAGTGATACATTGTCATGTTAACTGTTGCTATATACGATCAATTCTAGGTTACTAAAGATTCCTTTTCTCTGCACAGTTGACGTTTACTAAAGTCAGAATAAGCGATACAAAACCCAAGTAGTTAAACTGAAATGCATTTATAAGTAAAAACATATTTAACAACCATTATGAATTCTACAAAAAAAAGGGATGCAAGTATAGTGGTACAGGGATTTATTTTTATAGTATAATGCATACACAACCTGTATGGTAATGAAATTCCTTCCATGGAGACACGTAAGCACATCAGGAGAAAACAAAATATAATATTACAGGGTTGATATGTCGATCTGAAATGAAGCAGTCTATAAAGCTGGATGTGAGTAAGCCAATTCCCACCTAAGCCTTAAACAAACATCTAAACTCAGCTAACATCTGGAAGAAGACAGCCCGATTATATGGGCTTGCATAGGTAAGAGCCGGATTTAAATTGGCGAATGTCTTCATATCCAGGATGTTCTAGAAAGGGGAGTCTTTGCTCCTCACCATCGTGACCCTGCTGTGAGAGCTTGACCAAAGTGTATTGCTTTAAATGTAATTGAGAAGAGTTTGAATTTTAGGTATGATTTGAAACAGCTAGTGAATTTGGGTAGGAAGGGGAACATATGGCCCACCCCCACCTCCCTAAGAATCCTACGGATTTACTAAATGAAAGATGCTGTTAGTAAAGCACAGCTAAGGAGGCTTGAACAGCTGTTAACCCTGAAGCAGGCATAAAAAGCTCAAACTTCAGCATGACTAACAGCTAAGTTACTGAACTGGTTATGTTTGAGGCACGTCTGCTTTCTATAAGGTTGGGATTTGAGACTAAGGCCTATATACGCACCACTGGTTTGCACTGTACCACAGAAGCATAACTCATGTTGCTGCTGCACAGGGGATAGGCACTTTAATAAATTCAAACGCAGAATTAAATTGTAATGTATACAAACTATACTGAGAAAGAATGGTTAATTTTTTTTAGATGAGGAGATTCTTTTGGTCAAGGAATTGCACTCATTTAAAAATAAAACATGCTCTGTATTCAGGCAGCTTGTAGCAGAGGGTCTAGGAAATTAAAAAGGTTTCAGGGAAAGACTGAAATATAGGGCATCTATTAAGCATTATTGCCATGCATACTTAATCCTCGGTTTGCTGGGCATAATACCCCTGAGAGGCACAAGGTGAAGAGTTCAATCTGCATACACATAATGTATTGTTGGAATTGCCCTGGGGGAGTTTACCTTATGATCTCATGGTTTCTTGTAGAGGCCAGTTACTACAGATACAAATTTCAATTTCCAGGCCAGCTGTGGTGTGGCAGCTGCAATGCATTTTATGGTATGTCGCAGGCCATCATTGGATTCAAACTCCAGCTGGGTGGATGCCACTGGTAGAGACTTAGTATGAGCCCTGAGCTGGCAATTGTTTCCTCTTCAAGTATATGGTGCATTTCTTCCCTTTAGTTTCTTCTCACCAAAAGGCAGTTGGGGGTTCAAGGCAGTGTGTGGAATGGAAGAGAAAACCACAGATCCTTGGCTACTGCTCAATATGCAGAGTCTAAGACAGTGTGCCACAATACAGGTTTTTTGGCTCAGAAGGCTCTGGTTTAAGTAGCATTTCAGGAGCTCGCATGGATTGGTTCCATACAGAACACTGACAGACTGGGTACTCCATCTTTGTCAATAAAGATTTCCAATAGACTTGATTTGGAAAGTAATTAAAAGTTTAACAGATGGCGGATATATGGGCACATCAAAATAGAAGAGATGTTAACACTTCGTAATTGAAGACTGACTGGTTTACAAGGATTTGATAGTTACGTGTATTTCAAGGTTCTTTAACATTAGGCGTGTCACAAAAATTCTTGCAGTTAAGTTGAAGAGTAGTGACTGGCAGATTACTTAACTTATTTTTCATCTTCTACAAGTAGCTGCTGCTCTAAATCATGGCAGTAGTGTCTTTAGGGCAATAATCTTGACAGTTCAGGATGTTTAAGTGCTGTAATAGCAATTGTTAACTGACCAAGTGCTGAAGGGATGGGCTAGTGGGCAAACCCAAATAAATCTGTTTGGGAACCATCTCCGAAGGTGAAAATCATATGTTTATAATAGATACAAAGTCATTACTAATTTGTTTTGCTTTAGTGAAGAAAATAGAGGCTTTTGTTAAGGAAAAAAGGGGTTCCTTTTTTATAAAAACCCAGATGAAAACGTTGCTGGAATCAAGTAGTATTAGATGGTTTGCTATTAAGGAATTGCTGGTTACAGAATACAGACAGCAGAATTGTTAGAGTGAAAGCAATTTGTAGTGGCATCTAAGGTCATCTTCGTAGTTTTGGGAACACCAAATGAACAAGAGGTGATCTGACAACATCATCAACTGCTTGAAGTTGGTAGGAGGCCCACTAACAAAGAAAAGACTGGTGAAAGTAACTTAATTAAGATGGACAGTTTCTTTATGCTGTAAAGAGGTCAGAGGAGACCAGAATTAACAATGATTAAGCAAGCTAAGAAGGTTTAGAAGTCATCTCTGGAACAAGTGTCAGTTGGGGGAGCTTATGTGCCAGATGTACAAGATGTGGTGGACTGGAATTAAGATGCATTAGGGATGTCATCAAGTGGAGTTTGAGTGGGGCCCATTTTCAGTGAACATTTTTTGCATACCAGTTATGTAGGGAAGTTCATGAGATATTGTAAACTGGACCAAGAAGCAAAAGCAGGGGATGCCTTTAAGTGTGGCACAAGGAATAACTTGAGCTTGCCCCCTCTTAATACTGCTATGACTGCACAGATTATAAACAGCCACCAGGACAGAAGATACATTGTTTGAGATGTGAATTTAGTTGAAACCATTGAGGACGTGAGCAGAGGGGAGAGACCTGGCCTTATCTGGTTTCCTTCTAAAGAGATTTAGACATGAGCAAGCTCGATATTAAAAAAAAAACTTTGAGCCTGAATGTCTAATTTTAAATGAGCGGCCTAAAGTGGTGTGTTCAGGTGTGGGTGTGAATATGAATTAGAAACGAGCTTTGTGGCTGCATTGGTCAAATCCGTATTTAATTTGCAAGCCTGAATTTTCTAAATTGGTATGCTTGATTATGAAAGATGATTGAGGTTTTAGGAGCTCATTCCGTTACAGGGTCAATGGCATCTAAGATTCATGATGGTAAAGATTTGTTTTGACAGATTGACCAAATGCTTCCACCTTTGCAACCTTCTATTTTACACCTATTGCACGTCTGAATTAAGTTTGAATAGGTTTGGTATCCTGCTTTTAAAAGGTTTTCACATTAGTTCTTAGCGAGTGTGCTCGCAGGATGTAATTAGCAATTTTCAGCTGGTAAAATGCATGTTAAACTGAAAATGAAGGCCCTTCAATTTAGTGATCAGCTATCAAGAAGCTAAGGGTGTTGGCACTGGCATGAAGTTGGACTGACAGTATTAATTTCCATTGCTGGTTTACAGATTTTTCCTTTTTAAGATTGAAGGAAGTAACATTGTTTCTATTCCAATTTTTGAAAATTTCGCTTGTTGGGAAAAAAGAATGCAATTTTGAAAGAGCGATCTAACTTCAATACAATCAGAAACAGGTTCACAGAACTTTTAGATTTTAGGAAGTTACTCAGGAGGAGAATGTACTTTATCGGAGTTTGGAATTAGTAATATTCACTGTTGGATTGCTGCCACCATATGAAACCTTTATCCAACTGAATATTGCTGTCTCTAATTCAGTTGTATGGAGCCACTACTTCACTGGACATACAGGTTACTATACTGTCTACTTGGGTATACTGTTTATCATTATATATTATTATGTAGGTATATATTTGATAATTCCAAAAATAGATACTGTGACCTGACCCAGTCAAGGTTTAATCGGACTCCAGGAGGTTTAAAAAACATTAATATAACTCTACGACTAGTACTGATCTGTTCTATGTGATAGTCCGATTTCAAGAACCAAAACGCTGTGGAACACCAATATCAAAAAGACTATGGAGGAGATCAGAGGATAGGAAGGTCAGGATGAAGGCATTTGAAAAGTAAATTAACTCAAATGTGAATGAGTATTTTATTGAGTTTAAGACCGATTTATCTTTCCTATTATACTTGGTTCACTACTGGAATCCATGGAAAGTCTGGCTATGGAAATTCATATTGAGCAAGTTGTTTGCAAACACTCTTAAGTAATTTGAAAACCACTTTAAAGTATTCCCTGGGAGGAGCTTCGCGGGCAAGCAAGATGGCCGCGTAAGCTCGGAGCTCCGGAGACCCTCCGACCCTCCGCATAAATCCTGATGGAAATCCTGATCCACGGCAGTGGAATACTGGTGGTGAACGGTTGCTGAGGCGGGACCCGCTGTCCGATTCAAAATCGGACATTCCTAGACGGAGTTACATCGTGTTGAAGAGTCGTGCCAGTGACGGGCCATTGTCTCTGTGGTGGCTGACGACGATGTCACTAGCTCATGAACGATATGCAGTGAGAGTGACTACTACGCTGGCCCTACGAAGCTCGCGGAGTTACGGAGTGGTCTATCGCTGAGAAGCTATTGGTGGCCACGATACTTTGCGATCGCTTTGCACAGCCGGAGTGGCCTTAGTATATGACCCATTGTTCTGTTCCCCGGCTCCATCATGGCGGGCAATGGCGAGCCAGACAAGACGGCGAATCGAGTAAGTAGGAAAACTACTCATTCCCAGTCGAACAAAATTGATCGCTACGCCCAGCAGCAGAATTCACCAGGTGCGGCTACCCAGCCGAAAGACTCATCGAGAAGGGTCGCCAGACACGTCGGACCCGACACTTCGAGATGTTATGGGCGCTATTGCTGGCATCAAAACGGAGATGCACAAGCAACACGAGGTCCTGACACATAAAGTCGACACTTTGGCGATTGAAATCAATCTGATTAGAGCCGATCTGGGCAAGACCAAAGACAGGGTTAAATCGTTGGACATTAAAACCACAAGCCTCACAACTGATGTATCGGACCTGCAAACAGAGATCCGGGACTTGAGGTCGGCCAACGATCTTTTCTCGAGGCGACTGGACGATTTTGAGGGACGTGCCAGGCGACAGAATGTTCGCATCATCGGTGTACCGGAAGGGGCAGAGGATTCGGCCACTGAACACTTTGTGGAAGACTTGGTGAAAACTCATCTGGCTCCTGCGGGCCTCAGCCGTTTCTTCTCAGTGGAGCGAGCAAATAGACTGCCGGGGGGACGCCCAATTATAGCACGGCTGTTCAATTATAGGGCTCGGGACGCTATCCTGCAAGCCTCGAGACTGAACGGGCCGCTCAAGTTTCAGAATGCGGACATCAACTTTTATCCGGACTTCACTCTGTCTGTACAGCGGCAAAGTTTCGCGGGAGTGAAGAGGCGCCTTAGAGACCTTGGGATGAAGTACTCGGTGATGTTCCCCGCAAACTGCGCATCGAACATGATGGCCGTGCTATATTTTTTGATCTGCCTGAAGTGGTAAGCGAGTGGTTGGACACTTTGCCGCAAAGACATGATGAACGAGAAGAACATTCGGAGGGCGCCTCGGGTGGCCCTGAGCAACAAGAGTAGAGTTCACTTTCATAACTTTATCGGACGATGGACCCGTTGGCGACAACCAATGTCACACTAATGCACTTTATAAAGCATATCCTTCGCTTCGTTATGGAGGGTGGCAGGGGGGCCTGTGTGATCTCCTTTCTCCTCTAGGGTCTTTTTGTAGCGTAGTGTTTGGGGCAACAGGCACACTGCTGGTTGGGGGGGCTTCTTAGTCTGATGCAGGGGTGCAGGGAGGGGGGAGGTTTGATTGTTGGTTGTGTGTTTTTTCCTCTTTTCCCTTTCTCTACTTCAAGGCAACGTAATGACTGCAATTTTTTTACTTGTGTAACTGAGGCCTGCTGGGTTCGGCAAGGGCCCACGATTTTACGATGGGGGGTAGGACACAAAAGTACTGCGCTGGAATGTCAATGAACTGGGGGATCGTATTAAGAGAGGCGTGGTTTTACAACGGTTTAAGAGATGTATGCCTGACGTTATTCTGTTACAAGAGACACACTTGGTGGGAAATACGTGCCAAGCGCTTAACAGGAAGGGATTCAAGATTGTGACACACGCAGGGTTCTCTTCGGGATCCCGGGGGCGGGGATTATGGTGCGCGCGTCTCTCCCTCTTGAGATTACTTCTAGTGTTGTTGATGAGGGGGCGGTACGTTGCTGTCTCTGGGAGATGGGAGGGACGGTCTCTGGTTCTGGTTTCGGTTTACGTTCCCCCTGGGTTGCAAAACAACACTTTTCAGGATCTTGGGGCGCCATTTTGGGTCTACCCGAGGGTATGCTCATTATAGGGGGCGATTTCAATTCAGTTTGCTCGGGGACCCTAGACAGACATCCACCCAGAGATCTCGGATGTTCGCAATCCTGGCTGCCCGACTTCCTGGACACTGTGGGACTTATTGACTGCTGGCGGCTCATGCACCCTACCCAGAGTCAGTACTCATTTCACTCAGGGGCACATGGCAGCCTCTCCAGAATTGACTATGTTCTGGCTCTGGCGGCCCACGAGTCGGCAATCTGAGGCCCGATTGCTGGCTAGGGGCATCTCAGACCATTCCCCGGTCTTTGACTTCGACATTGTGGTGACCGAGAGGGTGGTATCGGTTAAGAAAACAAGTTACTTACCTGTAACTTTAGTTCCCCAGTATTGGTAACTTTCATAGATTCCCATGCTTTGTATCATTCCCCGTCGTCGGAATGGGAGTCTCGGTAACAAAAATACCATAGCTGTAGGTACAAAAGACAATGGAAAAAGGCCTAGGCCTCATTACCTTTTGTAGCATATCACCCTCTTTGTGCAAAAGAGACCAAACTTTGGCCTCAGCCAATCAGAAGTGCCTCACCTCTTAGAACCTTCCTGAAGGAACCTCAGAGCCTCAGATTTTCGTAGCCGTTGTGTACTGAGACACCATCTGTGCTGTAGGCTGAGCTTTCCCCGGGGAGGTGGGTGGGCGCATGGGAATCTATGAAAGTTACCAATACTGGGGAACTAAAGTTCCAGGTAAGTAACTTGTTTTCTTACCCCAGTATTGGAACTTTCTTAGATTCCCATGCTTTGTATCAGAGTAGTAAGCAGTTAGCAAGATAATCACATTTTGCATTGTAAATAATAGCAGTAGAGAACATGACAGATACAAAATGTGAAAAATGGAAGGTGGGAAGAAAGGAAAGCTCACCATTAGTGGAAGAGGTTCCTCAGGACAGCCTGTCCAACTGCTGCATCCTCCTGTTGCAGAGATTCCAAGCAGTAGTGCTTGGTAAAAGTGTGGACGCTGCTCCAGGTTGCAGCCCTGCAGATATCCTTAATTTGCACCCCTGCGAAGAGTGCTGTGGTGGAAGCCACAGATCTTGTGGAATGCGCTCATATCTTTCCAGTCAGAGGTTTACCAGCAGTCCTGTGACAATGTAATATAGCGCTTGTGATCCACCTTGAAACACCCTGTTTGGACAGTGGAAGGCCTTTACTTGGTCCTCCGAAGGCCACAAACAGTTGGGTAGATTTTCGAAAATCCTTAGTACGTTGTAAGTAAAACTTCAAGCATCGTTGCACATCCAACGAATGCAATGCTTTTTCCGCTGGTGTGGAAGGCTGAGGAAAAAATGTTTTCAGAATGACCGGTTCATTCAAATGGAAATCCGAGGGAACCTTTGGCATGAACCTAGGGTTAGTCCTCATGATGACAGTGTTCTTCTTGAATTGAAGGAAAGGTTCTTGAATGGTCAAGGCCTGTAACTCCCCTACACGCTGAGCCGACGTGAGAGCGAGGAGAAGAGCCAATTTCCACGAAAGGTATTTGATGTCAGAACGATGGACTGGTTCAAAAGGGTCCTTCATGAGCTGAGAAAGGACCAGATTCAAATGCCATGTTGGAGGAGGCGGTCTCACCGGTGGATAGACCCTGAACAGGCCTTTAAAAAATTGTTTGATTATCCTTGAAGACCATAATGAAGGTCCAGATTCCATCCTTCTGAATCGTGACAAAGCAGCCAAATGGACTTTAATTGATGAATGGGCTAGACCAGACTTGGCCAAGGACAGTAGGTAAGGGAGGACCTGATGAGGTTTGGAATTGAATGGATCAATGTGTTGCTGTTGACACCAACAACAGAATCTTTTCCACTTAAGGCGGTAAGTTTTGTTAGTTGAAGGGGCCCTAACTTCCTTTGATAATGGCAGGTTCATAAATTCTCGCTGCTCAGGAGCCATGCAGTCAGGTGTAACGACTGAGGGTCTGGATGCAAAATCTGTCCTTCGGACATCGTGAGAAGATCCGGCAGAATTTGGAGAGGTAAAGGAGGAGCAATCGACAACAGATGGAGCTCCGTGAACCAGAACTGCCTCGGCCAAGCCGGGGCTATCAGGATCATCCTGCACGGTTCCACCTTGAATTTCCTGATTAGTCGTGGTATCAGAGGAATGGGAGGAAAAGCGTAGACAAATGTCTTCGACTAGGGTATCGAAAGGGCATTTCCCAGAGAATGTGGATGGGGAAGCCTGCTTGCGCAAGACCGGCATTTTTTGTTGGTCGGGGTGGCAAACCGGTCGATGTCCAGTCTTCCCCCACCGGCTGAAGACTTGTTCCAAGACGTCCTGATTCAACTCCCATTCGTGGCTGACCGAGGATGACCTGCTCAGTCTGTCGGCGTTTTCGTTGAGGACGCCAGGCAAGTGTTCTGCCATCAGGGACATTGTGTCGGATCGCCCATTCCCAAACCTGCTGGGCCTCTTGTGACAATGGGCACGATCTGGTCCCTCCTTCCTTGTTCACATAGTGCATGGCCGTGGTGTTATCCGTCCTGATAAGCACTTGTGAACCTTCCAGGCGAGGAAGAAACGCTTGCAGAGCCAGACGTATCGCCCTGAGTTCTAACAGGTTGATGTGGAGGCATTTTTCCTGGGGTGACCAATGACCACTGACATGAAGGTCCTGTAGAACTGCTCCCCAACCTTCCAACGACGCGTCCGTCGTTATCACTTGTGGAGACGGGTCGCTTGCGAAGGATAGGCCTTGGGACAAGTTGTCTAGGTCTGTCCAACATAGGGCCGCATTCTTCATCTCCGGAGCGATAGCCACTCTGTCGTCGAAGGAACAGTGGACTTGCCGCCATTGATTGTCCAGTTGTTCCTGCAAGGGACGCATCCTCAGTCTGCAATGGGGGATCAGTGGAATACATGATGATATTACTCCCAGCAGAGACTTGTAGCGGCGAACTGAAAGACTTTTTTGTTTGTAAGTCTTGGGCCATCGTCTGTAATTTGTGCCTCCTTTCCAGAGTAGGAAATGCTCGTGAAAGCCTTGAGTCCAAGATGGCTCCCAGAAACCGGGCTCTTCTGGACGGGATCTGGCAAGATTTCTCGTCGTTTAGAGTGAGACCCAGGTTTTGGAATAAATTGGTACATGCTTGAACCGCCTGTAGCGCTGCCTCTCTGGACGGAGCTTTCAGTAGCCAGTCGTCCAGATAGGGGAAGACTTGAAACTTGTGCCTCCGCAGGAAAGCTGCTACTGGAGCCAGCACCTTCGTGAATATTCTTGGGGCTGAGCGGAGTCCAAAGGGTAAAACCCTGAATTGGTAATGGCTCTTGGCTACTGTGAATCGCAGAAACCTTCTGTGTGCTGGGTGAATCGGAACGTGAAAATAGGCATCTTCGAGATCGAGTGTGGCCATGTAATCCCCCGGGTTGATTAGCTTCAAGATGTCCTGGAGGGACACCACCCTGAAGGACAGAGAAATGAGATAGGTGTTTAGCCCCCTGAGGTCTAAAATGGGGCGCCACTTGTCGAGCGTTTTCTTCACCAGGAAGAACCTGGAATAAAATCCCTGGTTTCTTTGGTTCGATGGAACTGGCTCTATCGCCCCTTTTCGGAGCATTTGTTGAACTTCGAGCCGAAGAAGACGCTGGTGTTTTGAAGGAGTGGCTGCCGGGGGCTTGGGTGGCGGAACTTGAGTGAACTCTAAGGTATGCCCTTTCCGAATGATGTTGAGCACCCAACGGTCCGATGTTATTAGGGACCAGTTGTGAAGGTATTTGTTGACCCTGCCTCCAACTGATGACTTCCTGGAGGAGGGTTCAGTAGGAAGAGCCAGGAGGCCGCTATTGGCGCTTGGACGAATCTCGTCCTCGCGCACCCTGCTTTCCTTTACCGTAAGGCCTGGAGTAGTTGGTAGACTGGCCCTGCCGCTGTTGGTAAGATTGGCGGTGTTGCTGGGAACTGGATCCTGTGTTGGAATAACGTTGTTGTTGGAAGGATCCTCTATAAGTACCACCCCTGCCTCTGGAGCCCTTGAAGGGGGACTTCCTGTACTGAAGTGTTCCTAAAGACCTAGCGGTCTCTGTCTTTTTTAATATCTTGCAGGGTGTCGTCAATGAGTTTGCCAAATAGAGCTTTTCCATCAAAGGGGAGATCTAATACTTTATTCTGGACCTCTGGTCGGAACCAAGTAGCTTTAAGCCACCCTTGGCGACGGAGCACTGCTGCTCCAGCCAGTGAACGAAATGCCGTAGTCGCAATATCCATTGCACAATCTATGATTTCCATCGACGTCGCTTCTCCCTCCTGCAAAACTTTCTTTGCCTCCGACAGATTCAGGAGGCAGCTGGTCAAGGTACGGGGAGACATCGCACCAGAGTTGATGGTCGTACCTACCCAGGATGGCTAAGGCATTAGCTGCTCGCACCAGCAAACTTGCCGTCGCTGAGAATCTTTTCCCCACGTTATCTAACCTCCGTCCTTCCTTGTCCGGAGGAGTTGTCAGCGGTGCTGAAGGGTTGCGCGATTTCCTCTGCGCTGCCTGCGAGATCACAGAGTCTGGTCTTGGATGACCTGTCAAGGCCGCTGGGGCATCATCGGTCGCGTTGTACTTTTTTTCCAGACGCGGTAGCACCGGCACCACCGTCGCCGGGTGTGTCATGGTCTTTATGCCCTCTTTCCATAGGTGATCCACGATTGGAATAGACCTGGCAGTTTTTCGAAAGGGTTCTTTAAAGTCATATAAGAAACAATCTGTGGTGACTTTAGGCATTGCTAATTTAAATCTTGCCGCCGCTCTCTCCATTAGCTGATGGAAACCTCCAATATCCGCTGGCGGGGAGTCCTCCGGGTCTGGATTTGGTGATGCAGGATTGTCAATAACGTACTCATCATATTCCGTGTCGGGATTAGAGACGTGATCCGACTGCTGATCCTCATCCGAGGATTCATCAACATCATGTGATCTTGGTAACCCAGAGGAATCCTGAGGGACGGCTGCTTGAGGCTGTGGAGAGGTTGGAGCCGAGAGAGTAGGTGGCACCAATGACGCCTGAACCCTTGAAGGTGTAGCAGGCGTTGATGTATTTGGCAAAGGTCTACTGGCCTTAGACTTAAAGTCCTGTAGCATCCTATGTAGATCCTGTAGGAAAGATGTTGGCACTGAAACCATTTCCTGGTCAGATTGCTGCTGTTGCTGTTGACTATGACCATGCTCCTTGTGGGTGTATTCGCCCTCTGAGTCAGTGTCCTGGCATTTGACAAATAGTTGCGAAGGACTATTGGCATAGCTATATGCATCTTGGTCATCTTCCTCTGATTGTCCCTCTTGCAGGAGCATTGTTGGTAGCAGAGGGGACACTGTCCTTGGAGAGGTCATCTCTGGTGTGATCCGCGTCACAGAAATGGTGATACGCTTTTCTGTGGACAAGATCGTGGGTTCTGAAGTCGACGGTTGTATATACGCCGTCGAGATAGGGGTCGTGGACGTAGTCGACGACGAAACTGTCGACACCAGCCGTCGTCATAGTCACCGTAGTAGTCGTCGTCATCGTCGTCGACGGGGCTTTCGTCATCGACGGGGCCTTCGACGTCGACGGGGCCTTCGTCGTCGACTGGACTTTGGGCGTCGACGGGGCTTTCGTCGTCGACGGCTCCTTCGTTGACACCTGTGAAGCTGGTACCTTCGTCGTCGGCGCCTTTAGTTTCTCCGTCGACTGTGAGGACTCCGACATCGACGAACCTCCAGTCGACGGAGCCTTCGATGTTCTAGTCGATGGGCCTCCCGCTGTCGACGTCTTCGTCGTAGAGGGCTTAGAAGTCCTCTCAGAAGACTGGCATGAAGGTGTTTTGAAGGCTGTGGAAGTCTTCGCACCTGTAGACTGCGTAGAAGGTCCATCCCTCTCCTTTACACTTCCGTGAGGAGATTTGCTGGGACCTGGGCTCTCAGACTCACTGGGGGTCTTTTTTGAGGCCTTAGAAGATCGTCCCACAGAAGAAGAAGGGGAACCCCTACCCCTTTTCACTGACCTTCTAGTAGAAGCCATCGTTCCAGCATCTTCACTGTCACTGGAGACAGTATCCTTCCTTGATTTAAGCCTTTGCAGCCATGTCAGGAGCCTACCCTCACGGTCCCGGAGAGTCTTGGCAGAAAAAGAGCGACAGATTGCACAGGCAGCCACCTGGTGGTCAGGATAGAGGCAATAAATGCAGTCCTTATGCTTATCCTCCACAAAAAGCCTTTTCTTGCAACAGGAGGAACAAGGCTTGAAAAGCGCTTTTTTCTTCTCAATTTCCGACATCCTGTCAGGCAGCAACAATCCTGAAGAGAATCTGAAAGATTCTGAAGAAAATCCTGTAGAAAAAACCTGAAGAAATCCTTTAGAAGAGTAGAAGTTGAGCAGAGCTCAAAGGAGACTCCCTAGCACAACGTGCGGTAGAAAATCTGAGGCTCTGAGGTTCCTTCAGGAAGGTTCTAAGCGGTGAGGCACTTCTGATTGGCTGAGGCCAAAGTTTGGTCTCTTTTGCACAAAGAGGGTGATATGCTACAAAAGGTAATGAGGCCTAGGCCTTTTTCCATTGTCTTTTGTACCTACAGCATGGTATTTTTATACATGGTATTTTTGTTACCGAGACTCCCATTCTGACGACGGGGAATGATACAAAGCATGGGAATCTATGAAAGTTCCAATACTGGGGTAATCCATGGTATTTCCGCAACCCCAAGACTCGGGGACTCATGGCCAAGGCTATTGAGCTCTATTTTTCCTGGTATTTTTGTTACCGAGACTCCCATTCTGACGACGGGGAATGATACAAAGCATGGGAATCTATGAAAGTTCCAATACTGGGGTAATCCATGGTATTTCCGCAACCCCAAGACTCGGGGACTCATGACCAAGGCTATTGAGCTCTATTTTTCCGAAAACTCAGGGTCGGTTGCATCGGCTGTCACCCTATGGGAAGCATTTAAAACGGTCTTGAGGGGAGAGGCGTTCTCTCTGATTGTTCGGAGACGCAGAGATGCGGATGTGGTGCGTATCGAATCTGAGATTAAGGATCTGGACTCCCAACTGGAAGTCAACCCGACACCGGACCTACTCCACATTCTCTCACTTAATCGGAATATCGGGCCACTGACGCTGCCAAGGTCATAGGTAGAGAACAACAGGGCAGGATCTAAGATGTCGGGGATAAGGCGGGCAAGCTCCTCGCTTGGCTGGATAAAAAAGAAAGAGCCAGCCGGGTGTCCCAGAAGTTTTGGGAGAGGACGGCTTGGCTGTCACCGATCCGAGTGCCATAGTCGCGACGTTCGCAGACTATTTTGAGGCTTTTTATACCTCGGTCTCTGACCAGTCCGAGGCCGATTCCGGGGAGCTTTTGGCAGAGGCGGAACTCCCGTGTCTGTCGGAGGCGGACCGGGACGACTTGGATAGGGATATTACCACCGACGAGATAGCCCTCACCATTCGCTCCCTTAGGTCCGGCAAGGCGCCCGGCCCCAATGGTATACCTGTGGAACTTTATAAGATTAAACCGGATGTCATCTCCCTGCCCCTGCGGAACATGTTCCTGGAGGCGCGGGAGACGGGCATGCTTCCCCTTGACCAGAGGCTGGCCACCATTGTGGTCATTCATAAGGAAGGGAAACCCAGAGACCTGTATTGATTGTATCGTCCCATTTCTCTGTTGAACGCTGAACCCAAGATTCTTGCCAAGCTGCTGGCCAATTGTCTGATTGGCGCGATTGGCGACTTGGTGCACCCGGACCAGTCGGGCTTTATTCCACACCGCAACACTGCCCTTAACCTTCATAGACTGCATGGGGCCCTCGCCAGGGCCCACACGCTCAGGGAGCCAGCCGTCCTGGCGTCACTGGATGCTCCGATAACGTTAGACTCCCTCGCATGGAACTACCTGTGGGCAGTGCTGGCGAAGTTCGGATTTGGTTCGGAATTCATAGGGTGGGTCAAGCTTCTGTACACTAGCCCGCTGGCCAATGTAACGGTTAACGGTCGTGTGTCTGCGTCCTTTGCTCTCCGCAGGGGCACTAGGCAGAGTTGTCCCCTGTCGCCCCTGTTTGCATTGGCACTTGAACCGTTGGCTGCATGGCTGCGACATCACCCAGACAAACGGAATACGTTGGTCCCCTGGATTCGAGGACGGATGTCGCTATACCCTGATGACATCTTCATATATCTCACCTCTCCTTGCAAGTCGCTCATTGTGGTGTGTGATGTGCTCCGTCTCTTTGGTCGGCACTCTGGCCTGGTTATTAACTGGTCGAAGTCTCACCTGTATGTGCTGAGAGGGGGGACGCCTCGACTTCCGAGGGACAGCGGCATACAGGTCTCGCGGCAGGGTTTTACATTTTTTAAATACTTGGGGATCTATATCTCAATGGGTCCCAAAGTACGCTACATGAATAACCTGCTTCCCCCCCCCCCCTCGTCCATCTTCGACGTGAAGTAGAGGGCTGGCGCAAACTCCCGCTTTCCCTGCCTGGGCGTGCGGCACTGTTTAAAATGATGTCCCTGCCTAGGTTCCTGTATGACCTACAAAATACCCAAGATCCGGTCCCAGCCAGTTACTTTAGGGAGATCGAGGGCTTGCAACGGGCCCTTCTCTGGGATGGCAGGCCACGCATAGCTATTACGAAGCTTACGCTCCCGTGGTATGACGGGGGTATAGCGTTGCCTGACATCCGGAGATACTATTGGGCTTCCTAGTTGGCAGCCCTTAATCACGGCCTCTATGGTCCAGCAGTAAGCCCAGGTTATGCCATGGATCGGTGACTCCTGGACGACGGGAAGTACCACAGGGCGTTGTACTCGAGATCTCTGGATGGTCGAATGTCGGGGCCAACGAAAATAGCTGTACACATATGGCGGGCGATCACGAAGTCGCAGGGATGGAAGGATAGGCTCACAATGGCAACCCCTCTTTTTGATTCTGAAATACTGGGCAAATTATGGCACACTAAGGGATTCGACAAGTGGGACATGATAGGCATATCCAAGGTGGAAGGCATTATCGTGAGAGGGGAGATAAAATCCTTTACTCTTTTACAGACAGAGTTCCAACTGGGTGGAACGGAATATTTCCGGTACGCCCAGCTGCGTCATGCCCTTCGGGCAGTTATGCCAGAGGACGAGAGAATACCGGAGCATTCCCCCTTGGAGGATAGGGTGCTGGACGGCCACATGCCGGACAGCGCCATTTCCCTAATTTATAAAAAACTTATTAATGTCCGTACTGACCTTCTCCTTGGGGTGAAAGACCAGTGGGTGAGAGATGGGATAGTGCTAGACGATAAAGACTGGCAATGTGCAGTGTCCTCCCCCAAGGAAGTGGCGATCCCGCTTAGGCTGCGGCTGGTTCAATTGAAAATTCTTCATAGGGTTTATGTGACGGGCCCCAGATTGATACACATGGGTCACTCAGTGGATGGCCTCTAGACGTGGCTGTGGTGCTCTAGCCACCTTTATGCACATTATCTGGGAGTGTAGTGCAGTAGCCTCCTATTGGAGGCGGATACACATGATTATGAGTGAAGTGACCGGGGTGGATGTTCAGGCGGAGGCCCGACGATGCCTCCTGAATGTCTGGGGCCCTACTGATTATAACACTGCACAAACCCAATGGGTCACCCTGGGAAACATGGTTGCGAAACGAGATATTGCACAGATGTGGGGTGCTACTACAGCCCCAAAGGTGGTACACTGGAAGGCCAACATGGATTGGTGTATGTTCCGAGAGAAGACTGTCTTTGTGGCCAGGGGTAAACCCGAAAAGTGGCAAAAGATATGGGGGGCCTGGAACGAGTATAGGGGTGACATTTGCATACCACCTGACACCGCCCCCCCCCTGGAAGAACGACTGACCCCGTAGTCTATGACTCCAACACACGTTCTATTTGCATATCTATCCTGTATCCTCCCCCCCCTATGGTCTTACAAATGGGTACTATTTTGAATGTTCTTTAGGTAATCTGGCCTAGCCCTTCCCATGTTCGGATTCTGTTGCACAAATGTTTTAAATTGCCTTGCTTCTTAGCACTAGTTTTGGTGCTTTCTTTTTTTTGTCTTAGTTTAATCTTTACAAAAACAGAAAATTAAAACCTTGATACGCTTTGGTAACTTGCTTCTTGTACACTAGCCTTCTGGTTGATGTGCTGCCTAGTCTCCGGGATGTATGGCTAAATAGCTGTGTGCACTGATTTGAAAAAAAAAAAGGTTTTCAAAAATAAAAAAAATAAAGTATTCCCTGTGTGCACTTAGGAACTTTGAGGTCATCCGCTATATCTCACAACATGCACAGAAAGTAAAAAATGTTTACTCTTCACCAGTTCATCACTGGATGTAAAATGTGTGGCCTCATGAATATGGAGAACTTCGAGGCATCAAAGGGTGTGGAGAAACTGGTAAACCAATTAAGAGCTAACAACCACCAAAGTCAAAGCAGTAGGCCAGACATGCTTCACTCGCATACAAAGATGCCTTCACTTTTATGCCCATTTTGATGCATTTGTACAACCATAACTATTCTAAAGATATTGCATTTTATTTATATAAAAAAAACTATCAGTCTAGTTTTGGAGCACAGTAAAATGCACTGCAACACCATTGCTTTCAAATGTTAATTTAAAAATTAAATACAAAATTCAAAAGAGTGTACTTAGTGCACTTGGTGTATTATAACAGTGATGCCTTTAACTACTCGTTTAAAGATTTAACACATATACAACCCACATTAAACACCTTGCATACCCAAGTAGGATATCATGTATCGATGTGGCAACATTAGTTTAGTAAACAAGTAAATTCTACAGTGTTAACAAGCGTGTAAGCAGACGTTTCACTCAACAAGAAAGGTACAATAGCAGTTAATCCCACATTTTATCTACATGGCGCAGACATCCTTTTCTAAAAGTAAGACCTGGACAGCACACCCTTAAATTAATTAAATCTATAAGGAAAATACTACTAACATTAGATGTTCATAATCTACATATTTTTCCACGTTTCACATTTTTGATCTGTAGAGCAATAATCTTCATATTGGTAAATACACCAATAGTAGGAAGAAGGAACAAAGGGGGCATGGAACAATTGATTTGGTATCATCCTTTGTGAGGGTAAATTAGAACTTGGCCAGTCTTTCTTGCAGTTTTCCAGTCAATGTATAGATATATGTTCTGTCTTCATATAGTTGCTGCCATAAGTGTCATGCATTTGGAAAATACACTTGGAGCAGACTTTAGATCGAAAGGAAGCACTTGGCATTAGCAATAGACTTTTCCCCATGGTGATTTTCAGATACATTTGGTATTTTTGATTTATTAGGAGTCACCAAAATCCACTGAGTTCATCCAATCCCCTATCATAAGTTAAGGATACGTTTGGTGGAAGGCTAACACCCTTAAAATGTGTGCTTCCCATTGTATTAGCAGCCTTGTCTCAATTGCAATGTGGGCTGGAATTCCCTTTTTTGGGAAGCAAAAAATATATTGAATAAACACCTTTCCCTCTGTTATGGATGGATAGTTTCCATTGCTGGTTTCTGAAAGACATGTTACCTCCTTTCGTAAAGCTTGAACCTGATGTTTTGGCACATTTTTCGTTGCGAGGCAGAGATTTGAATTGGATTGCTTTGTTTTTCATTCTTTAACATTCGTCTGAAAATATCAGTCTGCACTATTCCAGGTGTCTTGATACACTCCCTCCCAGAGTGGCAAACAGAGGAAAGGAAGAGAGTGCTTATTTATTTTGATTGGTGTCTTGAATTTCGAGACTACTGGTAACAATGATGCAGTGTTCAGTTTGCTGTTTGCCTGTAATATGGGTCTCGTTGTTGCTGATGGTTCCCACACTGACAGTATGCCCACTGAAGACCTTTTCCTTTATATTTTCCATCTCAATCATGTTGTGTATCAAGCAGTTCTGGCACTCTGAAAGGAAAGTTAATTATCCTTAACTGGGTGTGTGGCTCCACGCCCTCAACACTGCCACTTTGAGTTGCTGAACACCCAAGGCCTGTTCACCTGCACCTTCGCCGGCCTGCAAACACAAGACCCACTGACCACAAGACTCGAGAACTAGACCCAACCACCTCAGATGCATCCTACTCAACACCCTCACTCAAGACATGCTGTGGAGATCTGGGACCTTCGACTCCATCTCCCCTGACATTGCCTTCATCAAAGAAACCTGGATAAACTCCAGCTCAGGCACGGACATCTCAATCTCCATCCCCAAAGATCGCATCAAACTACCAGGAGGAGGCATCGCCATCGTGAACAAGACACCCTCCACCTTCCAACCAGCTCAGAAGAGCACTCACCCAACATGGAGCACCTCCGCGCCCCCCCTCCCTTCAGCAAAGCCATAGCAGACTTAATGAACTACATCCTCCTTGGTGACCTCAATATCCACCTGGACAACCGTGAAGACCATAACAACTCAACCCTCCTGGAGAACCTCCCAACAATTGGACTCAAACATTTATCACAACAGCAACCCACGCAGGACACACGATCGACCTAATCTTCTTCACAAGCATCATCATCATAGTCAGCCACACCTCCAAGCCCCACTGGACAGACCACCACTGTGTCCACTTCACCAAACACACCGTACACTACCACGCCCACCACAAGCCTTACCGAAGCTGGCACAAGGTCACCAAAGACCAGCTCACAACCTCCCTCAGCAAGATCCTACCACAGACTTCAATGGATGACAACAACTCTGCATGAAACCTCCACCACTGGATCTCCGACTGTGCCAATACACTGGCCCCACTCAGGAAACCCTCAGGCAAGCAGCCCTCCAAAAAAGCCAGAAGGTTATTCGCCACCCTCAATGCGTCCAGGTGCATCGGCAGAATGCACGATTAAAGATTGAGGAGCAGCCTTAAAAACCGCGGTCACCAAACACCACTGCCTCAGAATAATAAAGAAAGCAGCCATTGAGCAACACCAACACACAACAACGAAGAACTCTGGACTGTGGTCAAAGAGTTTGCTAAACCCAGAACAGACAGCAGATATCACCTCCCCACCCCGCCCTCGTCTCAAGACCTCTGCAACAACCCCACCAACCACCTAAGGATCAAGGAGATCTCTGACCAATTCACAACCCAAGACTCACCCACCCCACCTGCAAACACCGCACCTTATGGCTCCAACCCCTAGCAGACCTTGACTAACTGTACTACCCTCACCTCTGACTACTCTCCAGATCACGAAGAGCATCCCGGTCCTCACCACATCTTCAATTCCGGCAACTTTATTGCACTCAAACTCTGCTGTACTATCAACTGCCCCATAGAGTCTGCAACCTTCCAGAAAGACTGGAAGCATGTAGAGATCAACCCCCTGCTGAAGAAATCCTCTGCCGACCAGACAGACCTCAAGAACAGACCCATCTCTCTGCTCCCCTTCCCAGCCAAAGTCATGGAGAAAGCCATCAACGCCCAACTCTCTGGTTTATCAATACAAACATCCTGGACCTTCAGAAGCAACCACAGCATAGAGACAGCTCTCCTCACCGCCACATATGACATCTGTACCCTCCTCGACCGAGATGAGACTGCGGCACTCATTCTTCAAGACCTCTCGGCCACTTGACAGTCTCCCACCACACCCTCTGCGCAAGACTCCATGAAGTCGGCATCCGCGACATAGCCCTAGAATGGATCTGCTCCTTCCTCACCGGCTGAAAGCAGAGAGTCAGTCTCCCAGCATTCAACTCCCAGAGATCAGTAGAGAAATGCCTTAGGGATCCTCCCTGAGCCCCACACTCTTCAACATCTACATGGGCCCGTTTGCACCAGTCAAAGGCCACAGAATCAACATTATCTCCTACACGACAACACCCAGCAGATTCGCTCACAGACTAACCCACAGCCGTCAAGCGCAACTTCCACAATAGGAGGAAGCCAGTTGCCACTTGGAAGAAGAACAGCTGACTCGAGCTCAACTCAGACAAAACCGAAGTCCTCTCTTGGGCTCCTCCACCTGGGACAACTTAGTGGCCTGCAGCTCTCTGAATTTAGCCCACCATCCCCCACTCACGGGCCACGCACGAAACCTGTGTTACCCTGGACTTCTCGCTATCAATGAACTGCCAAATCAACGCAGTCTCGTCCTCCTGTTTCCCCCTGCTCAGCATCCTTTGTATGATCTTAAAATAGATCCCCCTCGAGTCCAGCAAAACGGTCACCCATGCGCTGGTCAGCAGAGGACCACTCAATAAGGAAATTTGTATAGCGCGCTACTCACCCGGAGGGTCTCAAGGCGCATGGGGACGGGGGTCCGCTACTGCTCAAACAGCCAGGTCTTGAGTTGCTTCCTGAAGGACAGGTGGTCTTGGGTACGACGGAGGTGGATGGGGAGGGAGTTCCAAGTCTTGGCTGCCAGGTAGGAGAAGGATCTTCCTCCCATGGTGGCTCTTCGAATGCGTGGAACTGCGGCGAGGGCATGACTGGTCGATCGCAGTTGACGGGTGGGAGTGTAGAAGGACAGGCTGTTGTTGAGGTACCGGGGGCCCAGGTCGTGGAAGACCTTGTGTGCGTGGGTGAGGAGACGGAAGGTGATTCTCTTGCTGACGGGGAGCCAGTGCAGGTCTCAGGTGTCTGGAGATGTGGCTGTGTCGGGGGATGTCCAGGATGAGTCGTGCGGAGGCGTCTGGATGCGTTGGAGTCTTTTCTGTAGTTTGGCTGTGGTTCCGGTGTAGAGGGTATTGCCGTAGTCCAGTCGGCTGGTGACGAGTGCTGGTTTCGGTGGGGATCCACCGGAACATCTTTCGGAGCATGCGTAGGATGTTGAAACACGAAGATGAGACTGCGTTGACTTGTCTGGTCATCGAGAGGGAGGAGTCCAGGATGAAACACAGGTTGCGTGCATGGTCCGTTGGTTTGGGTGCGCTGCCTAGGGCCGGGGGCCACCAGGAGTCGTCCCAGGCAGAGGGTGATGCTCCAAGGATGAGGACTTCCGTCTTGTCTGAGCTCAGTTTCAGGCGGCTGTTCTTCATCCACTTGGCTACTTCTTTCATCCCTTTGTGTAGGTTGGTTCTGGCGGTGGCAGGGTCGTTGGCGAGGGAGAGGATCAGCTGGGTGTCGTCGGCGTAGGAGATGATTTTGAGGTTGTGTTGGCAATGCACTATGCCAGCACCACCCAGAAACTCAAAAACAGCATACAGTCCAGAACGCCTCCGCCAGATTTATCCTGAACATCCTACACCGCAACCACACTAGCAGACACCGGAGACGTTCACTGGCCTTCAAGCTTCTCATGCATGCCTACAAAGTAGTCCACAATGCCATACCTGCATACTTCAATCACCGCCTCTCCTTCTACAGTCCCATCAACCACTCCTCCCAACTAGCCCTGGCCACCATCCCAAGGATCCGCAAGAGCATAGCGGGAGGAAGATCCTTCTACCTCGAAGCAGAGATCCAGAACTCCCTGCCTCTGCACTTCAGGCAATAGCCATTGCAATTCAGGAAGGACCTCAAGACCTTGCTCTTCAACTGAATTACAGCCTCCCCCATCACAACCACCACCAACCCAGTACCTTGAGACCCTCATGGGTGAGTAGTTGGGCTTTGAGATCACTGATGGATTGGCTTCAGAACTGTTTGGCTGTCAAGAGCAGCAATGATGGCTTGGTAGCTTATCAACGGTTCTTTGAGTACCTCTAGGTATTGTCTGCATACTTTGGGGAACTTTTCCACAAAAAAAGGACTGGAATTCCCAAAATAATCTGTTATGCCTGCCCAACAAAGCTATATCACTCGCTGTTTTGATCGCTACTGTACCAGTACCGCATACGTTCACCCTGCAGCATCAATTTTCTAACTATCATGATGCTAGGAACTGATGTTTCAGGATCAGAGAGGCACAATTTTCCAGACAACTGAAATTCAAAGTCAGGTTCTTGAAAAATAGGATAGTTCTTGCTCAGACACTCTGAACTTCTTTTGAAGTCTTGGTGTAGCCATTTTTATAATATACGCATGAGAAATATCTATTCCACCAAAACCTGTAACTGACTGCAAAGTTTGTCTTTGACCAACTCTAGGCTGAAGTGCCTCAATGATTGATTCAGATGCCTATGGCATGTTCTGCTAAATATTGATATTATTTGGGGCGCTCTTATACACCCTGAAACCCTAACAGGATGCGTGCAAAGGAGACACTGCTGTAGAATTCTGAGAATATGATGAAATGGAGTTTGACAAAGAATATGGTGAAGGCGGTAATTGGGTCTGCAACTTTCATTTTATGCCGGTCATGTGTTAAATGTGTTTATTGGACACTTTATGCAAACCATGTCATTTTCACATTAGAATAGTGCATAACCAGTACATACAGTTACAAGAATGTCACTTTTTTCCTTTTCTGTGTATATAATATAGGTATGATGAACTTCAATGGTATGCCAGAAAGTTAAATTTAAATGGTTTTTTCCATCCGCTGTATTAACCTATCATACATATTGTAGCAGAGCAGTGGTGACAAGAAATTAAATCCTTCTTGGGTGTTGCTGAGAGAGTCTTTTTGATCATGAGCTGGCGCATTTAGTAAAGTAGGAACTGTCCTCCTCTTTATGGAATGGAAGGACATTTATAGAGCGCGGAGCGCGTGGCTACCCGGAAGCGTCCTAGTGCTAAAAAACAAACAGGGGAAGCAGAACTATGGAATTAGAACTGTCTTCAGTTGTTTACGGAAAACAAGAGGATTGGGGACAGTGCGCAGATGTAATTGCAGAGTTCCAGAGTTTGGAGGCATTATAGGAAAAAAGCTGACCGCCACTTCTGGACTTCTTGATCCTAGGGACCTCGGCAAGGTACAGGTCATCTGACGGCAGTTTCCTATTTGCTTTACACGGGCGTATCATGGCTGAGGTAATAGGAGGACCGAGCCCCTGCATCGACTTATGTACCAGGCATAGAGCTTTGAATCTAATGCGTTCCTGCACTGGGAGCCAATGGAGGGACGGGAGTGTAGGTTTTGCCGATTGTCTGTTTGCGGCTCCTGTCAGAAGTCTGGCGGCGCTATTTTGAACAGACTGAAGTTTAGAGACTACTAAGGTGAGGGCGCCCAAATAAAGCGTGTTCCCATAGTCCAGTCTATATAGTATGAGTGATTAGACCAGTACTTTTTTTGCTTGGGAGGGAAGGAAGGGCAGAACTTTAGGGGCCATTCTAAGAAGGCCATAGCAGAGGGCTGCTGTCCTCCTGGCCTGAGTCTTAAAGTCATATGCCCAGGCTCTTAATTTCTAACTTCGGGACCAGGGGTGGCCCCATGCTAGAAGACCACATGGAACTGGACTTAAAGCTGAGGGGGTTACCCAATATCATAATCTCGGTTTTGCCACCATTAAGCTGGGATGTATCCATCCAGTTTGAGATGTCCTCCAGACAAGTATAGAGGGCACTGCTTTTTTGATCTGCCTAGTTTAACCCAACCACCAGTTGGTCATCGGCAACGATCCGGATACCAGAGGGGGCTACAATGGCTGGCAGAGGGGCCATATAAAGGGTAAGGCTAAGCGACGAGCCCTGCGGTACTCCGCTCAGCAAAAAGGAGAGTTTGGATGCAATATTCTCCTCAAATACCTGAAAGGTTCTAGCCTCCAGAAAAGAGCACAGCCATTGAAGCACTATGCCATTTACTCCTATACTCTTGAGACGCTGGGCCAGAATCATATGGTTCACTGTCAAACGCTGCGCTCAGGTCGAGGACTAAGGTGGCTGAAGAACCTCTAGAGTCGAGAATTTTCCTACTTTCCTCCACCACTGCTAGCAGAGCAGTTTCGGTACTCTGGCGAGGTCGGAACCCTGTTTGAGAGGAATGGAGTAGGTTGTGGGTTTCAAGGAATCTGGAGAGGGTTTGAATGACATATTTCTCGGCTATCTTGCCCATTCCATGCAGAAGGGAAATGGGGCGGTAGTTTCCCAGATCTGCTGGGTCTAGATTTTTTTTAAGTAGGGCTTTTACCATGGCCCATTTCCAGTTAGTGGGAACTAATCCTGTGGACAGAGGCATTAATCACATCCGTCATGTTGGGGGCTATAATTAGGGCAACCTGTTGCAGAATATTAAGTGGGGCCGGATCCTTCGGTCATCCGCTCTTTACCGAGAACAAGGTAAGAAGAGTTTCCTGAGACAGGGGTCAGGGGGGGTGGGGGGGGAGGGGGGGAGCAGGGGTACCTCAAGAGTGTGTTCGGAGGGACTGAGGTCAAAGTCAGTCTAAGTGCGGAGACTTGCCATCATCATCATCCCTAAGTGGCAGGGATTCCAGCATATGCCGAACCTTGGTAGTGAAATATTCGGCCAGCTGGTTGCACCGTTGGCCAGAGATGTCCGGAACTATTCGTGGAACGGGGCTTTAAGGTATTTTTTAATAATAGTAAAGGTTTCTTTGGGAGAGGTAGCGGCTGATAAAATCCTAGCGTAATAGGAGGCCTAGGCTCTTCTTAATTCTGTTTTATAGACACGGATGGCTGCCCTATAATCCAGTTTTTTGCTGGGTAGAAAGTCTTTCCTCCATTGTCTTTCCATAACCTTACAGATTTTTAAGGTGCGCAATTCAGGGGAGAACCATGGACCAGTAGTCATTTTTATCCTTTGGAAGGACAGTCAAGTGACTCCTTTATCCAGCTGAGAAAATCCTCATTGGCTTTGACTGGGCACGGGTTCGAGATAGGTCTGGTCCTTTCCAGTTCCTGGGTCCATTTCTCCAAGGGGAGCTTGGTCCAGAAAGCTTGCATGGCAGGTATGATAACCTGTGGAGAGCAGGAAAGACACCAGGAGATGATCCGAACACGGAAGTGGGATGGGATCTGTCCCTCTAAGGTCCTCTAGACTGGAGAACACCGGGTCGAGGAGGTGTCCTTTGACATGAGTGGCATGTCGATCTTTTGGGACAGTTGGGGTCTCTCTGGCCAGCTCGCCTGCCTTTACCGCTCACGGGTCATCAATATGAATGTTGAAATCTCCAAGGATAGTAAAGTTAGCCGCCGAGCTGGCAAGATTAACCACCACCTCCAACAGCGAAGGCTCCTATCAATCCAGGAGGCCGATAGACGATAACGCCTGTGATTGAGAGAAGGGGAAAGAATTCTATGATAAAATGTGTTTTCACAATCTGAGAGGGTTCCCCAACAGGCGACAGATAAATGGTTCCTTGTAAATAATGGCGATCCCACCACCTCTACCTGTTGATGGGTCTGTTCTCTGCATCACGAAACCAAGAGGTAGTGCTTGCACAATGTCAGGCTCCGAGCTGGCACTGAGCCAGGTTTCTGTGAGGAACAGCACATCGGGGTCTTGGTCTTTAAGGAGCAGCCAAATCTTTGCAGTGTGTTTGGGCAGGGACCTACAGTTGAGTAATAAGATTCTGAACTGATCTTTGGGTGAGGTGTGCCCTAGTCTAATAGAAGAGAGGTCACACAGTGGGCATTTTTCGGGAAATTGATCCGGAGGGCATGAGGAAGCACAAGTGGTCCCCAGGGGGCTGTTTAAATTCTTGAGCTGAGTGCTGGAATAGCAGTATTGGGTTGAAGGAAGAGATGCAGGGGTTCTGGCCCCTGGGCCCAGGCGGGGTCGCATCATAATGCACTTTTTATCCAGATCAAGCTGCGCTAGGAACAGCAACTAGACAGCTGACCCGGCGATGTGGAATACGGAAGTGCAAGTGCCCTTTAGCCCCCAGACCTAAGAACACCGCTCTATTCCTCACTGAATGTTAAAATAAGTTTTTCAAAGAATGAACTCACAATAATTATAGTAGCAAGGTGAGTTATTTTAAAAATCACTGACCTGCAGATTCATTCTAACGCGAATGATCTGCCTCCGGCCCGTGTCAATTTATTGAAGTCCGTAATGTGTTTTATGACCAATAACCAACTTTAGTGGAATATTTAAGGAGGTAAAACATACAGAATAGGATCACTGGCAGAAATAGTAATTTTTGGTATCCTTTCTGGTAACTGCAAAAGTGTTGTAGATTAAGAGACAGCTTGATGAACCAAAAATGTGCAACAGTAAAGTATCTTGACACATCTGGTCACTGGCATATACTTTAACTGTAATGTAGGATATTTGTCAGATGTCATACGGTGATACTCACGGAGTCCTCCCAGTCAATGTCCCGACATCAGCTGGGGCTTTGTCATCATCCTTTTGATGGCGAACATGTCCGTACAAAAACATGCCTCCATGTCAACCAGATGCTCCTATGATCTTCAGGAGTGTTTTAAGTGGCAGAGATGCTTATGCCTTATTTTATAATCTCCCCTCCTGGGAAGAGCACTTGAAAATAATTAAAGGCATTATGTTATGTTATATAGGTATTTGTAGCGCGCGCGACTACTCTTGAGTATCCTGGCGCATTGTGAATAGAACTTGCATTAACGTATTAAAAAAATGCTTGACCAGATTAGGAGACTAATGATATCAAGAAGCCCAAAAACGTTAAATTGAAGAATCAAGCCTCAACAAATTAGGGGAAAATCTGAAATCCACAGTGCATGCTCAAAGAGGAAAGCTGATGAGCCCTTATAGGAGTAGCGTTCTCTGTTTGACCAGGTGCAAATAAGTCAGTAGCCATTTTTCATCAGTTCACGTAATGAAGTACAGGGTTGCACATTTATCTAACGTGTGAAGCTAGGCGCTGCAATGTAGCAATTTTGCTATTCCCTAAATTGGCTACATAAACTTATCCTGCTCATTATGGAGGTGACAACCAACCTATATTTAAACGTCTACCGGCAATCAAGTTTCTGAAGCTATTCTATAGAAAAGATGTGTTCCGAATGGATACATACTCTATGTTTAGGACCATAAGTGAGGATATTATGATGCAGAACTTTACCCTGATTTCCTCAGAAGTTAGATCCACACAATGATCCAGAGAGTGCTACCACGTCTGAGAACTACCTAGTAAAATGCTGCTCTGAAAGACATCCTGCCAGAGTTTGAGCAGTGTTATCAGCTCTTTAGTCTCTAAAACCAGACCTTTTCACAAGATCTAGTGGTACATGTGTGGTGTCTGTAAAGTGTGAAACTAGCCAAAAGGTAGTAGACTAGCATCTAATGGTACAAGTCTCAAAGGACACCCCTCCCCTACCTCTCCCTCCCCCACCCAGCAGACAATTTAGGGGATTAAGGTCCAGACATAAATGGCAGCTTGCCTTGTGGAACTTCTCACCTGGGTCTGGAGACTGCAAAAAGATTCTGAAGATGGCAAAAACTGCCTCAGCATGGAAGAGAAACTTGAGACCAGTTGTAACAGGACCTTATCAGAATTCCTATGTAAAATCTCTCCCTTACCTAAGCTACTGAAGGGGGCTTTTGGACCCAGATCTAACTAGACATTTTGCTGTGGAGGTAAAGGGAGCCTTCATGCGAAGTCAACTCACAGCCTGGCATCAAAAACTGCTTTCCTGAATGACTGGGAACTTCTGGAAGCACTAAAAATGTTGAGATGTGATGTTGTAATGTTTAAATCTCTGGTAGACTTGCCTCACTATATTTTGACAGTCAGCCACTGAGCTAGGGAGTATCAAGATCAGTGCTTCAGTGAGATTGCAAAGAAATAAAGTTTCATGAAGGCCTGCCAGGCTGTAGCTTCCGGTCTTGAACCACTGAAGATTTGAGCTCAAGGAATTTCCCTAATCCTTAAATGTTTGCCAGAGTTAACTCGTACATAACTGCAGCCTATCGCAGGTTGGCCATGACCACGGATGCACATGTATATTTTCCACTGTTTCCAAATGAAAAGATTTAGTTTTTTTCAATAACTCCTTATGGGGTAATTTTTGCTTAATTTAATTCATTATACATTTACCCGTGTGCACATGTACTGCTTGTGCCAAGCTACCAAATAGAAACAAGATATTCCACACAAAAAGCAATTCACCCAATAGGAGTCGGCTTGTTTTGGCATTTTAGTAACCATGGCCCTCTAGCCTCCCTTCTGCACCCACTTCCATAGCTGAAAAATCTTGTTTTCCTACAGCTATTTAACAGTTTAATGGACTCATCACAATATTGATACCATTCCTATTCAAACTGACAATTAATGAATCTAAGGGGTTGGATATATTGACAAGTCAATGATTAATCTAATGTCACACTGATTTAAACGCAACAGTAATTGCATCAAAGAAAAAAAGGGCAATGGACATAAATAATCCTAACAGTTAATGTACTTGCTATATAAATGAATATCATACTTACAGGTGGTGCCTGCAACACTTTTCTCACTGCCTTCCAAAAGGTCCCAGTAGTACAGAGACAACTGTTCCATTTGATCTTCAAGACTTAAATAAAAAAAGTCTGTGTCAAAACTTCTAAATGTAATGGCAGCTCACAAACCACGCATGCCAAGAAGCACTTTACTATTCTGAACTTTTAGGCTTATTACCAGCCTTCTCAAACAAATAACGATCAACTGTATAGTTACAAGGATTTGAGCGAAAAGTAGTAACAGAATGCAAGTTACCTCAGTTGATACAGCTTAAGGGAAAAGCAAGGTCGGTCAGTGATTTGCAAAAAAAAGCATGGGTCACAGGATCAGCAATATGCTTTTCGCTTTACTTCCACAGTTGTATAAAAATAATTAATATATGAAACAGTGGTCCCAGGCAAGAGAATTCTTTCCACTGCAATAAATATAGACACAATGGAACTATATTAGTTTGACATGTCCAGCCGAACAGAGGTCTCAATCTTTACTTAATCAGGAATCAAAGGACAAAAATGTAAACGGGAATTCCTTTAACAGTTCAACGTAGTGGGACACAAGCCTGCACTCAAGCACATACAGATTTGTACAGTGAGGAAACAAGGAACAAAGCAGGGCTATTAGGCAAAAGCTGCGAGTTTCTGTAGTATACAATAAGACAAAATTCAAAGATGCACCTTTACATATACATGACATAGTATACGTTCTGTATAGGGTGCACAAAAAGGTAGACGGCGTTTCGATCCCACTACGTAATCATGGGGATAATCATGGACATTGAATAAAGCCTAATAATTATAAGCCTCTATTGCCTTGGGGCTGAACCCTGACGCACTCGTGGGTACGAGCAGAGGAGCGGGGTGGTGATTCGGGCTGCCCAGATACGGGAGCCAGGAGGAACGCGTCAAGTGGGATGAGATGGTGTTATTGACAATGTGAGGACCCGGATCAGTCGGGTGGTCTCCCTTCCTGTCAATGCAGTAGCCTGGCTCCCGTATCTGGGCAGCCCGAATGATGATCCCCATGAGTACGTAGTGGGATCGAAACGCCGTCTACCTTTTTGTGCACCCTACACAGAACGTATACTATGTCATGTATATGTAAAGGTGCATCTTTGAATTTTCTGCCTTATTGTATACTACAGAAACTCACAGCTTTTGCCTGATAGCCCTGTTTTGTTCCTTGTTTCCTCACTGTACAAATCTGTAAGTGCTTGGGTGCATGCTTGTGCCCCACTACGTTGAACTGTTGAAGGAATTCCCGTTTACATTTTTGTCCTTTGATTCCTGATTAAGTAAAGATTGAGACCTGTGTCCGGCTGGACATGTCAAACTAATATAGTTCCATTGTGTCTATATTTATTGTGGTTGAATGAATTCTCTTGCATGGGACCACTGTTTCTAATAATCATGTTTCCCGAGGTCCTGTGTTGACTCATCCGGGCTCCATTGTTGACTTTTAAAACATCAATATATGAAAGCATACTTATCCAATGGCCCACACCAAATGTGATAGTACCAATCAAGACCTTTACAATCTGGACAAGATAGGACAGTGCACACTGAAATGTGTTGAAGGGTGTTTAGAGGATGTCTGATATCAGTTTCCTCGAGGCTCAGTAAGATCAGAGTGGAGACAAGACAATACTATGAATCCCAATTATGAAAACCTAAAGGATCCAAAGGGGCTAAACTTAGGGTAAGCTTAGGGCTCAAGTTAAAGCACTGTATAGCAACAAGAAAGTAAACACTGTTCCAGATATATCAGCGTTACTACAGCAGGGACAATAAAATAGATTAATTTGCTTGAAAATTAAGATAAAAACAAAGGAAAGAAGACATGGTTTGATGATCAAACTGGGCCTCAAACTGGACTATGCAGGCATATAGGGTGCAGTTAGTGCTCTTAAGAATGAACTATGTCACGCTTTTGAGATTAAATGGTTGTGTCACGCTTAAGGCGTGTCATTTTTCTTGTTTATGTAAAAAAACGTACATTAAGAACTTTCATGAAAAAAATGAATGGACTATATTATACACAAGATACCTCCGCTTACTTCCTATCGGATTTGAATAACAAAAGAGGGTCTTGACAAAACTCAGCAAGGCTGAGCCAACAATGAACTAAGGAAACAACAAACTTGCCTATACTGAGAAGCTATTTTTTAGAGAACAACTGTTGTTGAAGCATACATGAAAAATATCGCATGAACACTTGCTTTTAGAATTGCAACTTTTACTTTAATTCTTTTTTAAAGACTATTGTGATTTTTAGTCTTTTTTTATCTTTTTGGTGCATGGGAGTACAAAAACATGAAAAATATTATACATTTATATACAAGCAAAAAACAAACATTGGTATGTACATAGTTCCGATAAACTCACACTCAACACATTCTTGGCCGTCCAATCATAACAAAACCACATTCATACTGGTCCCAGTGTCATGAAACAGTTGTGTAAATACAAAACAATCTTATTTGCTGTTTTTTACACGTTAATCAAACTTTTTCAAAATTTTGGGAAAAAGAAGAAAGTAATCTTTCAATTAGTTGACACATTCCATATGGAAGAGAATGACAAGGGACCGGGTCGGGTCGACGCGTTTCGAACCCTGTAATTCTTAGGGTTCTCTTCAGGACCACAGATTTAACTATAAAGAAAGAGGAAAACAATCGTCACTAACCAAAACCTAAGAGATCGACGTCTCAACCATTGCTCAGTTTCCCTCAGCCTACCTCAACAAGTGGGTCAAGGCTCCACAGAAAGCGAGAGGAGACAGATGCATTCCAAGTGGAGGGGGAGCGAAAGGTGCTGAAAGAGAAAGGAGGTATACTCAATCTCGCTGTGCATTTCACTCATTACTGTGCCTAGGCTGGTTTGTATCAGAGCGGGTCTGCGCGCTTACCTTAAAAGCGGCGCGTGGGCGTTCTAAGGGTGCATCCCAGTCGGGTTGCGCTCGGTCCGATGGTACGGTTCCGGCGTCACTGAGGCTGGGGAATGAAAAGGCGGAGATCGCGGGTTACCGTCAAGCGAGGGTAGTCTCATTGGCAATTGCTGGATGTCGGCGCTCACTGGCGCCACGGTGTTATGCTTACCGTGATTTGTGCTCCGGTTCTAGAAGTCTGAAAATTATTCGAAGTACTCGCTCCTCACCCTGCAGTCAATGGCGGGTTGCTGAAGCCTCACTGCGGTGTAGCTTATGGCTTCGCCCCGGGGGGTGTTGGGAGTTGTAGTGCTGTTGATGATGTGCCAGAAGGATTATGGGAGATTAAGTCCTCTTTCCAAATTCAAGAGTTGGTTATATAAATTTCAGAGATTTCATTTAATCCATTGACCGCTGTGTCATATTTCATGATCAGCAGAGCTTCTCTTTGGTTCAATCTTGTTTCCAAATCACCCCCTCTTGGGTCATTTTCAATTTTGGACAGAACAGTCCACTTGAAATTGTTTTTGTCATGTTTCTGAGTCAACCAATGATGTACTAAGGGCGCATTCTCAACTTCTCTGCGCAACCTGGATTTATGCTGAGTAATGCGTTGCCTGACTTCTTGGGTGGTTTTCCCAATATATAACTTGGGACAGGGGCATAAAATCGCATATACAACATTCCTTGTTTTACAGTTAGTGAAAACTTCATGCTTCCAGTGGATGTTCTTGAACGAGAACAACGTCTCTTCTATGGTTTCATGACAACAAATGCAAGTTCCACATTTATGGTGTCCTTTAGTCTGTGGAAAGCCAAATAGACTTCTTAGGGTCGGGGATTTTTCAATGGGTAGCGCTGCCCTCACAATATGATTAGCCATGCTCTTTTCTTTTTTAAAAGCAAACAAAGGCGGATTCATAAAATCCTCATGCAAGTCCTTCACTAGATGCCAGTTTAGATTTATCAACTTCTTGAGTTGATTCGCAGCAGGGCAAAAGGTTGACACACACACCACTCGATTTTGCTCCACTCTAGCTTTCTTGTGCATTAATGTCTCACGTGGCGTCCACCATGCACTTTTAAGAGACATTTTTAATAGTTTCTTCAGATATCCTCTTAGGAGAAGCCTCTCCTTAAGTAAATTTGCATGCTCAAAATATTCCTCTTTGCATGAACAATTCCTTCGAATCCTGAGGAATTGTCCAAATGGTAAATTTTGTCTCAGACTTCGCGGATGGTTACTCGTGAACAACAATGCTTTATTTCTATCTGTCGATTTTCTAAATAAAGTTGTTTCCAGGCTTCCATTGCGAGGTACAACTTGTACGTCCAGGAATGTGATAGATTGGTTAGAAGATGTACAATTAAACTTTATATCACTTGTGCGTCCATTAAGCCATTCAACAAACACATTGAGAGTTTCAAGGTTCCCAGTCCAGATGAGGAAGACCTCATCTATATATCGCATATAATGCGAAATCTGGTGACTGAAGGGATTGTCATTGTAAATGAATTTTTGCTCGTAGAGACCCATGAACATAACCGCTAATTCCGGGGCAAATGGACACCCCATAGCTACTCCCTTAACCTGAAGAAAGTATTCGGAATCAAAAGTAAAAAAATTCTTTTTCAGTGCGAAAGATGCCAGCTGAAGGATAAATTCTGAAGGGACCTGACACGGTCTATCACGTGTGTCCAAGAAGAATGAAAGTGTCTCAAGAGCTTGATCTTGAGGGATCTGAGTATACAGCGAAACGACGTCTAGCGTCACTAGAAGCTGTGTGCTTTGTTCGAACGATATTGTGCTGATTCTTTGGAGGAAAGCAGTGGTATCTTGAAGGTGAGCTGGGATCTCTTCAATAAAGGGTTTTAAGAAAAAAATCAATATACTTGGCGACTGGTTCTAATAAGGATTCGCACCCAGAAACTATAGGGCGTCCTGGTGGATTTACTTCATCCTTATGAATCTTTGGTAGTAGATAAAAAACTGGAGTTCGTGGATTTTTATTCTGTAGAAATGCCAGTTCTTTAGGTCCGACAAACCCTAGATCGAATCCTTTCTGAATCGCTAGAAACAATTCACTTTGAATTTCAAGTGTGGGGTTTTTTGTAATGCGTCTGTAACATGAGTTGTCGTTATGTTGGCGGTAGACTTCCGTTTTGTATTTATTAATATCCCAGATAACCACCGCTCCCCCCTTGTCTGCTTGCTTTACTACTATAGTTTTGTCGTTTTTCAAGGTTGTTAAAGCATCCTTTTCAGCTTTTGCAAGATTAAATTTGACGAAGTTCCTCTTTTTTTCAAGGGCTGATATTCCTGATAGAACCGTCCGTTCAAAAGTAATAATCTCCTTAGGTATTTTTAAACCAGCTGGACAAAAGGTGGATTTCTTTCTTAGTCCCGTTACTTCGGGTTGATGTTCCTCGCATATGTCCGAGAAGAATGTTGTTAGTCATATTTTGCGACAGAATTCGAGTGTTTCTAACTTCATCTTGATGAAATCTGTGGGTCTCGACGGGACAAATCCAAGGCCCTTTGTCAAAATTGATGTTTCAGCTTCAGTCAAAGTTCTATCGGATAAGTTAAATATAGATGGGAGATCTAACTCTTGTAGAACCGGGATCGTGTCCTCATTTCCCATGGCTGGACGGGTCGTGAGCGACCTCTGGTCTTCTGTGGGCCTTGTCCTAAAAAAGGAGCCTGGTTTTGTTGTTGTCGTTGTCCCTGATCTTGTTGGTTGCCTTGCCTGTTTTGATAGGATCTGTTTGAATTATTTGAGTCACTTCCGGAAGATGATGTATCTGAGAATGAGACAAATTTACGTCGTGATCGACCTTGATTGTCCTGGAGGAACCTCCGTGAATCAGGGTTCGAGTAGAAGTCTTTTCTTAAGTATGGATATAGGGATTCCAGGGAAAAAAATTTCTTATCCAGCTCAAATTTATTGTTTTTTTGGGCGACCGTGAAGTCCTGCAGGACTTCAAATTCGTAACATTCCCGTCGTGTTTACGGACGACCCTGAATACAAAAAAGGATTCAGTGGTGTTGAAACAAAGTGTAGTAGGGACCTGATGGTCCTTACGATTGAGACAGCACACAGGATTTCGGTAAAAGAACTTGAAGAAATTGCAGTGCTTGAAAAAGAAATTCAAGACAATCAACTAATAACCGATTCCAAAGGACTCCTGGAAAAGGTGGAAAAAGAAATCGGTGAATTTAAGGACTTCACGGTCGCCCAAAAAAACAATAAATTTGAGCTGGATAAGAAAATTTTTTCCCTGGAATCCGTATATCCATACTTAAGAAAAGACTTCTACTCGAACCCTGATTCGCGGAGGTTCCTCCAGGACAATCAAGGTCGATCATGACGTAAATTTGTCTCATTCTCAGATACATCATCTTCCGGAAGTGACTCAAATAATTCAAACAGATCCTATCAAAACAGGCAAGGCAACCAACAAGATCAGGGACAACGACGACAACAAAACCAGGCTCCTTTTTTAGGACAAGGCCCACAGAAGACCAGAGGTCGCTCACGACCCGTCCAGCCATGGGAAATGAGGACACGATCCCGGTTCTACAAGAGTTAGATCTCCCATCTATATTTAACTTATCCGATAGAACTTTGACTGAAGCTGAAACATCAATTTTGACAAAGGGCCTTGGATTTGTCCCGTCGAGACCCACAGATTTCATCAAGATGAAGTTAGAAACACTCGAATTCTGTCGCAAAATAAGACTAAAAACATTCTCGGACATATGCGAGGAACATCAACCCGAAGTAACGGGACTAAGAAAGAAATCCACCTTTTGCCCAGCTGGTTCAAAAATACCTAAGGAGATTATTACTTTTGAACGGACGGTTCTATCAGGAATATCAGCCCTTGAAAAAAAGAGGAAGTTCGTCAAATTTAATCTTGCAAAAGCTGAAAAGGATGCTTTAACAACCTTGAAAAACGACAAAACTATAGTAGTAAAGCAAGCAGACAAGGGGGGAGCGGTGGTTATCTGGGATATTAATAAATACAAAATGGAAGTCTACCGCCAACTTAACGACAACTCATGTTACAGACTCATTACAAAAAACCCCACACTTGAAATTCAAAGTGAATTGTTTCTAGCGATTCAGAAAGGATTCGATCTAGGGTTTGTCGGACCTAAAGAACTGGCATTTCTACAGAATAAAAATCCACGAACTCCAGTTTTTTATCTACTACCAAAGATTCATAAGGATGAAGTAAATCCACCAGGACGCCCTATAGTTTCTGGGTGCGAATCCTTATTAGAACCAGTCGCCAAGTATATTGATTTTTTCTTAAAACCCTTTATTGAAGAGATCCCAGCTCACCTTCAAGATACCACTGCTTTCCTCCAAAGAATCAGCACAATATCGTTCGAACAAAGCACACAGCTTCTAGTGACGCTAGACGTCGTTTCGCTGTATACTCAGATCCCTCAAGATCAAGCTCTTGAGACACTTTCATTCTTCTTGGACACACGTGATAGACCGTGTCAGGTCCCTTCAGAATTTATCCTTCAGCTGGCATCTTTCGCACTGAAAAAGAATTTTTTTACTTTTGATTCCGAATACTTTCTTCAGGTTAAGGGAGTAGCTATGGGGTGTCCATTTGCCCCGGAATTAGCGGTTATGTTCATGGGTCTCTACGAGCAAAAATTCATTTACAATGACAATCCCTTCAGTCACCAGATTTCGCATTATATGCGATATATAGATGATGTCTTCCTCATCTGGACTGGGAACCTTGAAACTCTCAATGTGTTTGTTGAATGGCTTAATGGACGCACAAGTGATATAAAGTTTAATTGTACATCTTCTAACCAATCTATCACATTCCTGGACGTACAAGTTGTACCTCGCAATGGAAGCCTGGAAACAACTTTATTTAGAAAATCGACAGATAGAAATAAAGCATTGTTGTTCACGAGTAACCATCCGCGAAGTCTGAGACAAAATTTACCATTTGGACAATTCCTCAGGATTCGAAGGAATTGTTCATGCAAAGAGGAATATTTTGAGCATGCAAATTTACTTAAGGAGAGGCTTCTCCTAAGAGGATATCCGAAGAAACTATTAAAAATGTCTCTTAAAAGAGCATGGTGGACGCCACGTGAGACATTAATGCACAAGAAAGCTAGAGTGGAGCAAAATCGAGTGGTGTGTGTGTCAACCTTTTGCCCTGCTGCGAATCAACTCAAGAAGTTGATAAATCTAAACTGGCATCTAGTGAAGGACTTGCATGAGGATTTTATGAATCCGCCTTTGTTTGCTTTTAAAAAAGAAAAGAGCGTGGCTAATCATATTGTGAGGGCAGCGCTACCCATTGAAAAATCCCCGACCCTAAGAAGTCTATTTGGCTTTCCACAGACTAAAGGACACCATAAATGTGGAACTTGCATTTGTTGTCATGCAACCATAGAAGAGACGTTGTTCTCGTTCAATAACATCCACTGGAAGCATGAAGTTTTCACTAACTGTAAAACAAGGAATGTTGTATATGCGATTTTATGCCCCTGTCCCAAGTTATATATTGGGAAAACCACCC
This sequence comes from Lissotriton vulgaris, assembly GCF_964263255.1. Lineage (NCBI taxonomy): Eukaryota > Metazoa > Chordata > Amphibia > Caudata > Salamandridae > Lissotriton > Lissotriton vulgaris. Next base: position 42,420,956 of record NC_141686.1, on the reverse strand, counting down.
AAGAAGTCAGGCAACGCATTACTCCGCATAAATCCAGGTTGCGCAGAGAAGTTGAGAATGCGCCCTTAGTACATCATTGGTTGACTCAGAAACATGACAACAACAATTTCAAGTGGACTGTGCAGTCCAAAATTGAAAATGACCCAAGAGGGGGTGATTTGGAAACAAGATTGAACCAAAGAGAAGCTCTGCTGATCATGAAATATGACACAGCGGTCAATGGATTAAATGAAATCTTTGAAATTTATAAAACCAACTCTTGAATTTGGAAAGAGGACTTCATCTCCCATAATCCTTCTGGCACATCAACAGCACTACAACTCCCAACACCCCCCGGGGCGAAGCCATAAGCTACACCGCAGTGAGGCTTCAGCAACCCGCCATTGACTGCAGGGTGAGGAGCGAGTACTTCGAATAATTTTCAGACTTCTAGAACCGGAGCACAAATCACGGTAAGCATAACACCGTGGGGCCAGTGAGCGCCGACATCCAGCAATTGCCAATGCGACTACCCTCGCTTGACGGTAACCCGCGATCTCCGCCTTTTCATTCCCCAGCCTCAGTGACGCCGGAACCGTACCATCGGACCGAGCGCAACCCGACTGGGAAGCACCCTTAGAACGTACACGCGCCGCTTTTAAGGTAAGCGCGCAGACCCGCTCTGATACAAACCAGCCTAGGCACAGTAATGAGTGAAATGCACAGCGAGATTGAGTATACCTCCTTTCTCTTTCAGCACCTTTCGCTCCCCCTCCACTTGGAATGCATCTGTCTCCTCTCGCTTTCTGTGGAGCCTTGACCCACTTGTTGAGGTAGGCTGAGGGAAACTGAGCAATGGTTGAGACGTCGATCTCTTAGGTTTTGGTTAGTGACGATTGTTTTCCTCTTTCTTTATAGTTAAATCTGTGGTCCTGAAGAGAACCCTAAGAATTACAGGGTTCGAAACGCGTCGACCCGACCCGGTCCCTTGTCATTCTCTTCCATATGGAATGTGTCAACTAATTGAAAGATTACTTTCTTCTTTTTCCCAAAATTTTGAAAAAGTTTGATTAACGTGTAAAAAACAGCAAATAAGATTGTTTTGTATTTACACAACTGTTTCATGACACTGGGACCAGTATGAATGTGGTTTTGTTATGATTGGACGGCCAAGAATGTGTTGAGTGTGAGTTTATCTGAACTATGTACATACCAATGTTTGTTTTTTGCTTGTATATAAATGTATAATATTTTTCATGGTTTTGTACTCCCATGCACCAAAAAGATAAAAAAAAGACTAAAAATCACAATAGTCTTTAAAAAAGAATTAAAGTAAAAGTTGCAATTCTAAAAGCAAGTGTTCATGCGATTTTTTCATGTATGCTTCAACAACGGTTGTTCTCTAAAAAATAGCTTCTCAGTATAGGCAAGTTTGTTGTTTCCTTACTTCCTATCGGAAGCAGTCAAGAGCACAGCCACCTGAACAAATAGCAAACCTTTCCCATCTGATTGATGTGGAGGAGTTGATCAGAAGCACAGCTAAGCTGAAGGCTGGTAAAATCTCCCAGCTGGATAGCTACCAACCTTTTTTTATAAACATTCTGCAGGAGACTTGCAGCTACTTTACTGTTACACAAAAAGGGAAAGTATAACACCTTATATGGCACCTACAGACTAATATTCCAGAACAGATGCAAAAATCAATATTGGTATCCTGACAGATAAGACTGCGTTCCCTCTTGGTAGAACTGAGACCCAGATCAACCTGGGTTTATCCACAGGAAAAGAAATCACATACATCAGATTTAAACAAAGGAAAATATTGATAAGTCAAGATAAAATAACCAGAGGCTGTAAGGAGTTATAAAAACAGTGGAAAATTTCACATTTGTTGACAATTCCCACAGATATACGATTGATGTTTGGATTATATACATCTGATAATAGTATAATTAAAAAAGTTTGTGTTGAATACCGTAATTAGAAATATATTTATTCAGGTGATTTTTGTTTTTAAGTGCTGGTTGAGTTCAGTATATGCAGTAGGAGTGTATTTGATTAGGAAGGTGATAAGAGTAAGACAATGAGAACATAGAAAATGAGTCAATTTGTGCTACTACTGCTATGACTTACATGAATTTAAATTCATTTTACAAATGTGTAATAAATGATTAAGCATTAATATGCAGTGAAACTTCAGATTTATTTTTTATGACCGTATATAGCAAAGGAAGCGGGTGTTGGATTTTTTTTCTTTCTTTGAGTATTCCCTGTCCGCTCTCCTTTAAATCGGGGGATCCTTTTTTGTTTGATATTGGTCACATTTATAAACTTACTTCCCTCCAAGTATATTCTTCTTCTCTCCTTTGCTAGTTTTCTCCTCCTCATCTTTCACATAGATTCAGTGGTTTCTGTAACACTTAGATCTGCAGACTTTTGCTTGCCACATCCCATCTCCAATCCCATTTTCTCAATATGATTTAAAAAAATTTAAAACATCTAAACACAGTGGCAATAAGATCTATATTTGTCTGAAATTAATATAATCAAGTAATGTTTTCAATAAAGAATCTGTAAGCTGTTGAACAAATAATTAAGGTTTTAAAAGCTCCATTTGCTTGAATTTGTGCTAATTTGTCTGCATATTTTTCTTCATGGAACACTTCTACTGCTTTACACTCCGCATCATTCACCAGTTAACAGGAGCGAGAATGTCAAAAATTGGTTGCAGAGCAAAATGCTGCACCTAAACTAAACAAGTCCGTTTTTTTTTAATCAATTGAAAAACTTTAAAGTATTCAGACCAATTCACTTAGTACTAGCGATGTCCACTCCGGTTTAGTGTTTTTATTAAAGGGGAAGAGGGAGTGATGTAGAGAGGACTGCACTAGCTCACAATCTAAGTGGGACTGCTTCACTACACTAGCATTTCTGGTTTAAAGCAGCACCCCGGTGCAGTTCTAGGTTGATTCGAATGTATAAAAACCACAGAGTAAGATGCCAACCATCTTATAATAAAGTGCTACTTCGTAGCTATTGTGTGTTCTTATTTAGGCAACAAGATTTATTCAGTTGTAGTGATTACACTATTAGATAAGAGGTCGGCTGATTGTAAGCGACGCGTATTAATTTAATACTGTAAACATGTGGTCTGTGGTACAAACTACTTTATCATAGGTAAATCAAAAGTCTTACCTCAAGCTTTCATCTCTTTTTGGGCATGTTAACTTTGAGAACTTGACCAGCCAATCTAATTCACTTGTAGTTAAACACATCGCTCCATTTACTCCGGCTCTGAAGTCTTTCTGCACCTGATCCTGGCTCAGGTTTTTAAGTATGTACTGAACTTGAAAGACCGTGCACAGCTTCTTCTTTTCAGCCTCCATCTTACCCATAGTTTCACGCCGCAAAACTTTCTTTTGTGCTTTTAATAACTAATTGGGATAAACAAAAAGTTGAAATTATTGCCGTATTGAGAGTCGTCATTCTTTGACTCATGTAGCAAGCTTAAGAGGCAGGATCAGCAATAAGTTTAAATTTACTGTCAAACCATAGGATATCCAGAGAAATGTTATCTGTGGCAGTCTATTCTGTCTGAAAATGTATCATCGTATACTGCCACTGTGCATAATTTCATATACTTTCAGTACACACTAGTACAGCAAAACTCCGGTTATGGCCTAAACTTTGCCTGCACACACCGTTTGTCCCTAACATTTAAGAGTGCAGACTCCTTTGGGTCAACTGAAAAGACCCAAGCTCAAACATATAATTTAACAATTTTGAGGAGCACAGTAAGGTAGTCTTTCACAAAAGCCTAAAAAGATCGCATATGATTTACTAAGTTTATACACTACCCATATTTAGGTCAAATGATCGCAAGCAATTTCTACCGGTCATATCACAAAAGTTATTCATAATTGGATTGTTTTTCATCATCTTTATTCTTTGAATTTTTAAATCTCGTGATAAAACAGTAAGAATTTCAAGATGGAATACAGACTATACGTTATGTCCCCGTTCACATGGGACTTCTTCAGGGCAACACTTTATCTTATAAGAAGTCTTACCTTCAACCGTCAGGTGTGAATTATTCCTTATGCACTCTTATAGCTCCTCAGTCAATTTGTAAGGCACATCTACTGCACAGTTCATTTTAAACTGTGTGTCCTGTTCCTTTTCTTGCTCTCTTCGTGATCTTAATGTGGAAAAAATATGCGTGTTTGATAAACAATCCTCTTCTTTTCAGGCATCAAATTTTATCAGCCTTACTCTCATTTTGCTTTGGCCACCTGGGCGTGTAATGCCCCCTGGTACTCTTAGCAGTCCGCTGTCAACAGTATCACGCATATTTTTTTCACATTTGGATTAAATAGGATAGAGTGTTGCCCTGAAGAAGTCCCATGTGAACAGGGGCGAAACGCGTAGGCTGTATTCCATCTTGAAATTGTCTTCCTGTTTTATCACAAGATTTGAGAAACTAAAGAATAAAGATGATGAAAATCAACTCAATTGTGAATCTAACTTGTGATATATGACCAGTAGAAATCGCTTGCTGTCATTGGACCTAAATATGGGTTGTGTGTAAGCTTTGTAAATCTTAGATCTTTTTAGCCTCTTGTTAAAGAATTTCTTTCTGTGCTCCTCAAAATTGTTGAATTTCAGTATACACTGTTGCTTGCGTATGTCAATGCTCTGCTATATAATATTATGCTATTTCTATATTCTTTGCGCACACTTCCCGCTAATACTTTTTGCTTACTTCCCGCCAATATTGGCAGATGTCTACGCTATTGGTTTAAATGTCACCTCTCTCATACATGCCATTGTAAAGTTTTCATTTTGTGTTTAGATGCATGTATGTTTTGCAGCTTGTATGTAATCCAGGTACTCAGAAGTAACTGGTTCTATTGTAAAGGGCCCTGACACCGTCTGGTAGAGTATGCACTATATTAAAACAAATCAATTATTCCAGGTGGCTGGATGCGGGTGATTTTTCTGAAAGTAAAAACCAATACTAATTAGTGTTCCGGTGAAGTAGGGCCTCTTGCTGAAAACTGATGAACAACTTGGCACAGCCAAGTCTAGTTATGGATGGGGGGGGGGGGGGGGGGGGGGAGCGGAGGGGGAGGGAGGAGGCAACTTAGTTAACCAGGAAAGACAGGACTACTGTAGTATCAAATACCAGGCAAGGGACAAAAAATTAAATCTTAAAAAAATCAGTTCCTGTAAGAACGAATTTATATTATGGCGGTGGAGAGCAGAGGGGGAATGACGTGGTAAATCACTTACAGTGAAAAGATAACACCGTGGAAGGGGTAGAGGCGAAGGCATGAGTAAGTACAATATTCTAGGAAAAAAGCTAGAATTGTGAATTGGCCTCCTAGCATCTACACAAACTCCTGCCCAGAGGAGGGAACTAGAAACCATAAACTAGGAATATCTAGAAATGACTGAGTTGAGGGATAAAAACTGAAGCAGAACCATGCTAGGAAAGTGTGGGGTTCAACAAAGGAGGGTGTAGAAGATCAAAAGGAAGAGGGGCTTAAGGTATCAGTATGGGGAATGTTAAAGATACGTAGGCCACCCTGTAAAAGCAAACCGTAAAAGAAATTAATCAGGTTGCCTTCAGCTCAGCCTCCTGACATACTCACAGGCCAGGATAAATTTCACCTTTCAACCAGATAGGGTGACTGCAATCTAATGAGATTACAGCCTTCTCAAGCAGGACAGAACATAAACCAGGGGGTAGGGTCGACAAAAATCAATTGCGCCTCCACTGTCCGCCATGACTTCCGATGCAAACAGCAGGGTATAACAGCCCATCTTCAGACTCTGCTCCATTACTCTTCCGCCCATGTAAGGGATGCTCTTACATCACCTCTCTGGGTCAAGCAGAATTTTAGCATCAAATTAATGGAACTCATCTCCCCACTTACTCAGTCTGTCTAATGCTTCGTCACATTAGGGTACCTAGAAGACTACAGCAACAATGACTCCAATAATCTAATGGACGACCTTAGATCACTAAGGCCTATCTCAACAAATAGAAGAGTCAACCCATCTAACTGGACACTTGCTCAAACCCATTTTTTCCAACCTCCCCTTCATTAAGAGAAGTGATTCTCTTCTCCCTCATTGGTGACAAAACTGTAAAGGTCTTATTTGGAAAAGACACAACTGGTCCAATTCCTAGTAGTCATCCAAATTAGCCCCACACCCCTACCCCAGCTTGCTCAATCTGCCAGGAAATTGGGCGTCATAGCAGCCAGCCAGTTCAGAATGAAAAATAAGGTTAACAGTCACCTCTGCCTGCTTCTTCAGCTTTCCTAAGATGCTCATAAATAGCTTCAAACATCTGCAGCTGAACAACAGACAAGTAGTGACTCAAGCGGTCATTACTACATCAGCTGGAGGAAGTACCCAGTTTATTACACAAACGGCAGGGAGCTGGGAGGTCAGTGGAAACTAGAGGAGAGAAAGTCTCCAGAACACAAGACCGGCTATCACTCACTTTCCCCACTGAGCTTTGTGTCTGTCTTAGTATGCTGAAGACTAAAGAGAAATAAAATTCCAGCCAAATGGAATTAAATAGGACCTGAACACAGGTAAAACTAAATAAAGTGTTAAGTAGGTTTCTTGACTTTAGAAACTCAACCTAGGACTGTTTTTTGGGGGATGGGGCGGAGTGTGTTCATTTTTAAAGCTTCCTATGACAATCTGAGACAAATCTCTTTAAATTGACCAGAGTGATAGGCCAAAGCCTTCAGATGCAGATTGTTTTGGGTTACCCAAGGCTCCATCATCACAGAGACCCAATCAGGTGAGTCTGCACTTAAGCAATTAAAGTTAGTGACTACCATGTACTCATGCACAAGCATTCATGAAGAAAACAAGTTACTTACCTGTAACTTTAGTTCCCCAGTATTGGTAACTTTCATAGATTCCCATGCTTTGTATCATTCCCCGTCGTCAGAATGGGAGTCTCGGTAACAAAAATACCATAGCTGTAGGTACAAAAGAATGGAAAAAGGCCTAGGCCTCATTACCTTTTGCAGCATATCACCCTCTTTGTGTAAAAGAGACCAAACTTTTGGCCTCAGCCAATCAGAAGTGCCTCACCACTTAGAACCTTCCTGAAGGAACCTCAGAGCCTCAGATTTTCGTAGCCGTTGTGTACTGAGACACCATCTGTGCTGTAGGCTGAGCTTTCCCCGGGGAGGCGGGTGGGCGCATGGGAATCTATGAAAGTTACCAATACTGGGGAACTAAAGTTACAGGTAAGTAACTTGTTTTCTTACCCCAGTATTGGAACTTTCATAGATTCCCATGCTTTGTATCAGAGTAGTAAGCAGTTGCAAGATAATCACATTTTGCATCGTAAATAATAGCAGTAGACAACATGACATTAGATACAAAATGTGAAAAAATGGAAGGTGGGAAGAAGGAAAGCTCACCGTTAGTGGAAGAGGTTCCTCAGGACAGCCTGTCCAACTGCTGCATCCTCCTGCTGCAGAGATTCCAAGCAGTAGTGCTTGGTAAAAGTGTGGACGCTGCTCCAGGTTGCAGCTCTGCAGATGTCCTTAATTTGCACCCCTGCAAAGAGTGCTGTGGAGGAAGCCACAGATCTTGTGGAATGCGCTCGTATCTTTCCAGTCAGAGGCTTACCAGCAGCCCTGTGACAATGTAATATAGCACTTGTGATCCACCTTGAAACACCTTGTTTGGAGAGTGGAAGGCCTTTACTTGGTCCCCCGAAGGCCACAAACAGTTGGGTAGATTTTCGAAAATCCTTAGTACGCTGTAAGTAAAACTTCAAGCATCGCTGTACATCCAGTGAATGCAAGGCTTTTTCCGCCGGTGTGGAAGGCTGAGGAAAAAACGTTTTCAGAATGACCGGTTCATTCAAATGGAAGTCCGAGGGGACCTTTGGCATGAACCTAGGGTTAGTCCTCATGATGAGTGTTCCTTTTGAATTGAAGGAAAGGTTCCTGAATGGTCAAGGCCTGTAACTCCCCTACACGCCGAGCCGACGTGAGCGCGAGGAGAAGAGCCAATTTCCACGAAAGGTATTTGATGTCAGAACGATGGACTGGTTCGAATGGGCCCTTCATGAGTTGAGAAAGGACAAGATTCAAATGCCACGTTGGTGGAGGTGGTCTCACCGGTGGATAGACCCTGAACAGACCTTTAAGAAACTGTTTGATTATCCTTGAAGACCATAATGAAGGTCCAGAGTCCGTCCTCCTGAATCGTGACAAAGCAGCCAAATGGACTTTAATTGATGAGTGGGCCAGACCAGACTTGGCCAAGGACAGTAGGTATGGGAGGACCTGATGAGGTTTGGAATTGAATGGATCAATGTGTTGCTGTCGACACCAACAACAGAATCTTCTCCACTTAAGGCGGTAAGTTTTGTTAGTGGAAGGGGCCCTTGCTTGGGACAAAACCTCCCTAACTTCCTTAGACAATGGCAGGTTCATAAATTCTCGCTGCTCAGGAGCCATGCAGTCAGGTGTAACGACTGAGGGTCTGGATGTAGAATCTGTCCTTCGGACATCGTGAGAAGGTCCGGCAGAATTTGGAGAGGTAAAGGAGGAGCGATCAACAGCAGATGGAGCTCCGTGAACCAGAACTGCCTCGGCCAAGCCGGGGCTATCAGGATCATCCTGCACGGTTCCATCTTGAATTTCTTGAGTAGTCGTGGTATCAGAGGAATGGGAGGAAAAGCGTAGACAAATGTCTTCGACCAGGGTATCAAAAGGGCATTTCCCAGAGACTTTGGATGGGGAAGCCTGCTTGCGTAAGACCGGCATTTGTTGTTAGTCGGGGTGGCAAACAGGTCGATGTCCGGTCTTCCCCACCGGCTGAAGATTTGTTCCAAAATGTCTTGATTCAACTCCCATTCGTGGGTGACCGAGGATGACCTGCTCAGTTTGTCGGTGTTTTCGTTGAGGACGCCCGGCAAGTGTTCCGCCATCAGAGACATGTTGTGTCGGATAGCCCATTCCCAAATCTGCTGGGCTTCTTGTGACAATGGGCGCGATCTGGTCCCTCCTTCCTTGTTCACATAGTGCATGGCCGTGGTGTTGTCCGTCCTGATAAGCACTTGTGAACCCTCCAGGAGAGGAAGAAACGATTGCAGAGCCAGACGTATCGCCCTGAGTTCTAACAGGTTGATGTGGAGGCATTTCTCCTGGGGTGACCAATGACCACTGACATGAAGGTCCTGCAGCACTGCTCCCCAGCCTTCCAACGACGCATCCGTTGTTATCACTTGTGGAGACGGGTCGCTTGCGAAGGATAGGCCTTGGGACAAGTTGTCTAGGTCTGTCCACCATAGGGCCGCATTCTTCATCTCCGGAGCGATAGCCACTCTGTCGTCGAAGGAACCGTGGACTTGCCGCCATTGATTGTCCAGTTGTTCCTGCAAGGGACGCATCCTCAGTCTGCAATGGGGAATCAGTGGAATGCACGACGATATTACTCCCAGCAGAGACTTGTAGCGGCGAACTGAAAGAGACCTTTTTGTTTGTAAGTCTTGGGCCATCGTCTAACTTGTGCCTCCTTTCCAGAGTAGGAAAAGCTCGTGAAAGCTTGGAGTCCAAGATGGCTCCCAGAAACCGGGCTCTTCTGGACGGGATCTGGCAAGATTTCTCGTTGTTTAGAGTGAGACCCAGGTTTCGGAATAAATTGGTACACGCTTGAACCGCATGTAGCGCTGCCTCTCTGGACGGAGCCTTCAGCAGCCAGTCGTCCAGATAGGGGAAGACTTGAAACTTGTGCCTCCGCAGGAAAGCCGCTACTGGAGCCAGCACTTTCGTGAATATCCTTGGGGCTGAACGGAGTCCAAAGGGTAAAACCCTGAATTGGTAATGGCTCTTGGCTACTGTGAATCGCAGAAACCTTCTGTGTGCTGGGTGAATCGGAACATGAAAATAGGCATCTTCGAGATAGAGTGTGGCCATGTAATCTCCCGGGTTGATTAGTTTCAAGATGTCCTGGAGGGACACCATCCTGAAGGACAGAGAGATGAGATAGGTGTTTAGCCCCCTGAGGTCTAAGATGGGACGCCACTTGTCGAGCGTTTTCCTCACCAGGAAGAACCTGGAATAAAATCCCTGGTTTCTTTGGTTCGATGGAACTGGCTCTATCGCCCCTTTTCGGAGCATTTGTTGAACCTCGAGCCGAAGGAGACGCTGGTGTTTTGAAGGAGTGGCTGCCGGGGGCTTGGGTGGCGGAACTTGAGTGAACTCCAAGGTATGCCCTTTCCGAATGATGTTGAGCACCCAACGGTCCGATGTTATTAGGGACCAGTTGTGAAGGTATTTGTTGACCCTGCCTCCAACTGATGATTTCCTGGAGGAGGGTCCAGTAGGAAGAGCCAGGAGGCCGCTATTGGCGCTTGGACGAATCTCGTCCTCGCGCACCCTGCTTTCCTTTACTGTAAGGCCTGGAGTAGTTGGTAGACTGGCCTTGCCGCTGTTGGTAAGATTGGCGGTGCTGTTGGGAACCGGATCCTGTGTTGGAATACCGTTGTTGTTGGAAGGATCCTCGATACGTACCACCCCTGCCTCTGGCTCCCTTGAAGGGGGACTTCCTGTACTGAAGTGTTCCTAAAGACCTAGCGGTCTCTGTGTCTTTTTTAATATCTTGCAGGGTGTCGTCAATAAGTTTGCCGAATAGAGCCTCACCATCAAAGGGAAGATCCAACACTTTGTTCTGGACCTCTGGTCGGAACCAAGTAGCTTTAAGCCACCCTTGGCGACGGAGCACTGCCGCTCCAGCTAGTGAACGAAATGCCGTAGTCGCAATGTCCATTGCACAATCGATTATTTCCATCGACGTCGCTTCCCCCTCTTTCAAAATTTTCTTTGCCTCCGACATAGATTCAGGAGGTAGCTGGTCAAGGTACGGGGAGACATCGCACCAGAGTTGACGGTCGTACCTACCCAGGATGGCTAAGGCATTAGCTGCTCGCACCAGCAAACTCGCCATCGCTGAGAATCTTTTCCCCACATTATCTAACCTCCGTCCTTCCTTGTCCGGAGGAGTTGTCAGCAGTGCTGAAGGGTTGCGCGATTTCCTCTGCGCTGCCTGCGAGATTACAGAGTCTGGTTTCGGATGACCTGTCAAGGCCGCTGGGGCATCATCTGTTGCTCTATATTTCTTTTCTAGACGCGGTAGCACCGGCACCACCGTCGCCGGGTGTGTCATGGTCTTTAGGCCCTCTTTCCATAAATGATCCACAATCGGAATAGATCTGGCATTTTTCTGGAAAGGTTCTTTAAAGTCATAAGAAGCAATCCGTGGTGACTTTAGGCATTGCTAACTTAAATCTTGCCGCCGCCCTCTCCATTAGCTGATGGAAACCTCCAATATCCACTGGCGGGAAGTCAGCCGGGTCCGGATTTGGCGATGCGGGATTGTCAATAATGTACTCATCATATTCCGTGTCGGGAATAGAGACGTGATCCGAATGTTGATCCTCATCCGAGGATTCATCAACATCATGTGATCTTGGTACCCCAAAGGAATCCTGAGGGACGGCTGCTTGAGGCTGTGGAGAGGTTGGAGCCGAGAGCGTAGTTGGCACCAATGACGCCTGAGTCGTGGAAGGCGTAGCAGGTGTTGACGTATTTGGCAAAGGTCTACTGGCCTTAGACTTATAGTCCTGTAGCATCCTATGTAGATCCTGTAGGAAAGATGTTGGCACTGAAACCATTCCCTGGTCAGAGTGCTGTTGTTGATGTTGACCATGATCATGCTCCTCGTGGGTGTATTCGCCCTCTGAGTCGGTGTCCTGGCATTTGACAAATAGTTGCGAAGGACTATTGGCATAACTATATGCATCTTGGTCATCTTCCTCTGATTGACCCTCTTGCAAGAGCATTGTTGGTAGCAGAGGGGACACTGCCCTTGGGGAAGTCATCTCCGGTGTGATCCGCGTCACAGAAATGGTGACACGCTTTTCCGTGGCCAAGATCGTGGGTTCCGTCGTCGACGGTTGTACATACGCCGTCGAGATAGGCGTCGTGGACGTTGTCGTCGACGAGACTGTGGAGACACCAGCCGTCGTCATAGTCATCGTAGTCGTCGTCGACGCCCTAGTCGACGAGACCGTCGTCGACGACACCGTCGTCATTGTCGTCGACGGGACTCTCGTCGTCGACACTGTCGTCGTCACCCTCGTTGGTATCGTCGTCGACGGGGCTTTCGTCGACGGGGCCTTCGTCGTCGACGGGGCCTTCGTCGTCGACGGGGCCTTCGTCGTCGACGGGTCCTTCGTCGTCGACGGGTCCTTCGTCGTCGACGGGTCCTTCGTCGTCGACGGGTCCTTCGCCGTCGACGGGTCCTTCGCCGTCGACGGGTCCTTCGCCGTCGACTGGATCCTTCGCCGTCGACTGGATCTTGGACGTCGACGGAGCTCTCGTCGTCGACGGCTCCTTCGTCGACGGTTCCTTCGTCGACACTTGTGAAGCCGGTACCTTCGTCGTCGGCGCCTTCTCCGCCGTCGACGGTCTCGTCGCCGACGAACCTCCAGTTGACGGAGCCTTAGATGATTTAGTCGACGGGACTCCCGCTGTCGACGTCTTCGAGGACCTAGAAGTCCTCTCAGAAGACTGGCTTTGAGGCGTTTTGAAGGCTGTGGAAGTCTTCGCGCCAGTAGACTGCGTAGAAGGTCCATCCCTCTCCTTTACACTTCCGTGAGGAGATTTGCTGGGACCTTGGCTCTCAGACTCACTGGGGGTCTTTTTTGAGGCCTTAGAAGATCGACTTACAGAAGAAGAAGGGGAACCCCTACCCCTTTTCACTGACCTTCTAGTAGAAGCCATCGATCCAGCATCTTCACTGTCACTGGAGACAGTATCCTTCCTCGATTTAAGCCTTTGCAGCCATGTCAGGAGCCTACCCTCACGGTCCCGGAGGGTTTTGGCAGAAAAGGAGCGACAGATTGCACATTTAGCTACCTGGTGGTCAGGATAGAGGCAATAGATGCAGTCCTCATGCTTATCCTCCACAAACAGCCTTTTCTTGCCACAGGAGGAACAAGGCTTGAAAAGCGCTTTTTTCTTCTCAATCTCCGACATACTGTCAGGCAGCAACAATCCTGAGAAGAATCCAAAAGATCCTGAAGAAAAAACTGTTGAAAAAACCTGATGAAATCCTGTAGAAGTGTAGAAGTCGAGCAGAGCTCAATGGAGACTCCCTAGCACAACGTGCGGTAGAAAATCTGAGGCTCTGAGGTTCCTTCAGGAAGGTTCTAAGTGGTGAGGCACTTCTGATTGGCTGAGGCCAAAAGTTTGGTCTCTTTTACACAAAGAGGGTGATATGCTGCAAAAGGTAATGAGGCCTAGGCCTTTTTCCATTGTCTTTTGTACCTACAGCTATGGTATTTTTGTTACCGAGACTCCCATTCCGACGACGGGGAATGATACAAAGCATGGGAATCTATGAAAGTTCCAATACTGGGGTAAGAACAAGTTACTTACCTTCAGTAATGCATTATCTAGAAGAAATGGGATTTAGTCGCAGATTTCTTACTTTAGAATCCACCCCAGGCACAAGGCTGGATATTTAGAAACTTTATACCATAGCACATAAACGTGCTGGCAGAGGGAGTCGTGCACGTCCATATCTACGTCGTCCACCAGATGGGAAGTCCATATAACTCTTGCTGACATCAGTTTCTTTAGTGACTATTTTCCACACTCAAAACACAGTGCCACAAACAAAACTGCCCTTCCTATTGAACAGTGTGCTTAAAGAAAATACACTTGTGTAATATCCCAGTTCGCTGCCCAGAAAATTCTGTATATGAACATCTTAAAAATCTAGATGAAAAAGGATTCCTAGGGCCATTATCACTGGATTTTCCCTCTTTTTTTTTTACAAAACATGAAGGCACAACAATTGAGACAAAACATGATCCAGTACCCAGAGCAGAGACAACGGGAGGGTCATTAAGGAATCTGGGGTTCGATTCGTTCTCTATCACATAATGAGTTATCGAAGGTAAGAAATGCGTTACTTACCTGTAACTGCAGTTATCCAGTATTGGTGTCTTTCATAGATTCACATTCCTGAATCATTCCCAGTCATCGGGATGGGAGTCCCCGGTACATAAATAAAGTAATGTCCTATAGACATATAGAGAAATAGGCCTACAGGCCTTACATTAGTAACATATCCATGTCCCTATGCAAAAAGGACCTAACTCTAGAAGAGAACCAATCAGCTGTCACCTCCCTCTAGAACCTTCCTGGAAGGAGCCTCAGTCCCTCAGATTTTCGTACGCACAAAGCTAAGTAGTCGTGCCACTGAGAGAATTAGGTGAGTCCTTCCAGGGGAGGCGGGAGGGTTGCATGTGTATCTATGAAAAACACCAATACTGGATAACTGCAGTTACAGGTAAGCAACGCATTTCTTATCCAGTATTATGGGTGTCTTTCATAGATTCACATGCCTGAATTAGAGTAGCAAATAATGCAGAGTGCACATTTCCGATGGTACATTATATACAAGTCATTAGATAATATCATGGACTAGCCAGAGCAAATATTTGCCAATAACCAGTACCAACAAATGATCTAGTAGAGAAATGTGCGTACATGAAAAGGATGGAGGGATGGCAGAAGGCTCACCTCTAGTGAAATAGATGGCAAAGTACTGCTTGTCCCACCGCTGCTTCCTTCATAAGTTCTGTGTCCAGGCAGTAATGCCTAGTGAAGGTATGTGGCGACTTCCATGTTGCCGCTCTGCAAATGTCAATGACAGGCACCCCTGAGAACAGTGCCATGGATGTGGACATCGCTCTAGCAGAATGGGCTCGTACTCTGGAATGCAGCAGATGTCCTGCTTGTTCATGACAGAAAGATAGCCGCCGAGATCCAGCGGGAAATGCTCTTGTTTAGTGAGTGGAAGACCTTTCCTGGGCGTGCTGTAAGCTACAAATAGCTGATTTGACTCCCTGAAAGCTTTTGTCTTTTCTATATAAAATTTTAAGCACCTTTTGAGATCAATGAATGCAACGACCTTTCCGCTGCCGTACTGGGATTCGGGAAGAAAGCACAAAACCACAGGCTCATTAAGATGGAAATCTGCTGGGACCTTTGGAATAAACTTCGGATTTGTCCGCAAGTATTTCAGGTCAGCCTTGTGCACTGGCTCAAAGGGATGCTTCATTAGTTGATTAAGGACTATGTTTAGGTGCCAGGTAGGTGGCAACATTTTCACCGGATAGAAAGTCCTGTACAATCCTTTTAAAAATGGTTTGATAAGTCTGAGACCAGAAAGAAGGACCCACTGAAGATCTCTTGAAGCTGGATATTGCAGCCAAGTGGACCCTGATGGAGCAGTGAGCAAGGCCCGACTTTGCCAAGTGTAAAAGATAAGGTAAAACCTGCTCTGGAGAGGAAGAGAAAGGGTGTATTCCTCGATCTCTACATCATATACAAAACCTCTTCCATTTCAGAGAATATGTCTTGCTGGTGCTCTCCGCTCGAGCCCGAGCAAGGATGGCTCTAAAGTCAGCTGAAATATTCAAATTTCGAAACTCTTGTAACTCAGGAGCCAGGCGGCTAACCTGAGAGATGCTAGATTCTGATATTGGACTTGCCGGTTGCTCATTGTGAGTAGAGACGGACACTGCTTCAACCGGATCGGTGGCTCCAGAGATAGGCGGTGGAGTTCCGTGAACCAATGCTGCCGTGACCAAGTTGGGGCTATTAAAATGTGTACAAGGTACCGCTTTCATTTTTCTGAGGACTCTGGGAAGCATCTGGAAGGCATAGACGTTGCGCCATGCGATCGAAAATGCATTCCCTTGAGACCCTGACTGGGGATGCCAACATGCGAAGTATGGGCATTTGGCGTTATCTTGTTGCGAAGAGGTCGATTTGTGGAATGCCCCATCGAGAAGATTTGGTCGAGTATCTTCTGATCCAGTTCCCACTCGTGAGATGCGGTTTTCTGTCTGCTCAAGGAGTCAGCGAGTACATTGTCCATGCCTGGAACATACTCCGCCCGAAGGGATATCTTGTTTGAGATTAGCCAATTCCAGATTCTCTGCGACTCGCGAGAGTCAGCGAGCGTGTCCCTCCCTGTTTGTTGAGGTAGTGCATCATCGTGGTGTTGTCTGTCCGGACGAGCACGAGGGAATGTTTGATTCTTGGCAGGAAAGCTTGAAGGGCCAGGAAGACCGCCCGCAGTTCGAGCAGATAGATATGTAGTGTCTTCTCCATAGGGGACCACTTCCTGCTTATCTGAAGCTCTTGCAAAAAAGCTCCCCAGCCTTCCAAGGATGTTGTGATAACATGAGGAGCAGCCGGGAGCAGGAATGACTAGCCTTGAGACCGGTTTCGCGATGACATCCACCATTGCAGGGCTCCGACCATCTGAGAATTCACTTTTATGTGGTCGTAGAATAACCCTGTGCATTGGACCCACTGCTTCGAGAGAGCCTCCTGTAGAGGTCTCATTCGTAGAAGACAGTGAGGAATCAGGAGGATACACAATGACAACATCCCCAGGAGGGATTTGAAGAGGCGGACTCTCAAGACTTTCGAGGCTACTAGAGCAGCTAGCGCCCGGAGCGTGTTCATTCTCTCTCTGGATGGGAAAGCTTTTGCTGACCACGTGTCCAAGGTTGCACCTAGGAAACTGATTCATTGAGAAGGTTGTAGGACCGATTTTTCCTGATTGAGGGTGAGACCAAAGCAATCGAAAAGCCTTAAACAGGCATTGGAAGACCTGGACGCGTCTTCTAGGGATGGAGCCTTGACCAGCCAGTTGTCCAGATACGGAAAGACTTGGTGATGGCACTGTCTGAGATATGCCGCCACCGGGGAAACACATTGTGAATATGCACAGTGCAGACTTGAGCCAGAAGGACAGGACGTGAAACTGAAAGCGTCTGCCCCCTACAGCAAATCGCAAGTATTTTTTGTGATTCCTGTGAATTGGGATATGGAAGTAAGCGTCCTGCAGGTCTAGGGAGGCCATAAAATCTCGCTCTTCCAGTAGTTGCAGGACCTCCTGGATTGTGACCATGCAAAACGACTGCTTCTTTAGGAATTTGTTGAGGGCCCTGAGGTCTAAGATTGGTCTCCACTTTTCTTTTTTCTGGATCAAAAAGAAGCGGGAATAAAACCCTTTTCCTTTCTGAGATGGAGGTGCTCTCTCTATTGCTCCTTTCTGCAGCATAATCGAGATCTCCCGTAGAAGCAGCCGTAGATTTTTGTGATGCATTGGGCGGGGCAGAGTTTGTGAAGGGATTTGTAAGAATTTCATAGAGTGGCCAAATTGTACTAATTGAAGGACCCAACGGTTCGTAGTAATCTTTCTCCAATTATGTAAAAAGTGGGAAATCTTTCCTCCAATTCTTAATGATTGAAATGAAGTCTGGACTGGCTGAATAAACAAGTCATTATCTGCGCCCGTTGTTTTTTCGCTGTCCTCTACCTCGAAAGGACGACCTTCCATAAGAGGATTGCTGGCCTTGTTGTTGTTGGCGCTGTTGGTATTGCTGTCCAATCTGGCTTAAAGAGTAGGAAGACTTGCATTGATAATTTCCTCTGTAGGAAGACTGTCCTCTTACTCTATTTCCACGAAAGGACTGGTTCTTATACTTAAGAGTGCCCAAAGCTCTTGCAGTGTCTGTGTCCTTTTTAATAGCTTGTAATGATTGATCAATTTTTGTGCCAAATAGTAACTGGACATCATATGGCATGTCCAAGATCTTTGTTGCACCTCAGGACGGAAAGAGGTTGCCTTTAGCCATCCTTGGCGCCGCAAGATTGCTGATCCAGCCAACTGACGGAAACCTGTAATAGCGATATCCATCGCGCAGTCTATAATTGGACGCCGATGCTTCACCATCAAGCAGAATCTTCTTCACTTCCTCTTTGGAGGAATATGGCAATTCCGACAGGTATGGGGCCATGTCTGCCCACAACGGTCTATTGTAGCGTCCCAAGAGCGCTAAAGCGTTAGCGGCCTTTACTGTCATTGCTGAAAACCTTTTGCCAATGTTATCCAACCTTCTTCCCTCCTTATCAGGAGGAGCCGACAAAGGGGCTGAAGGGTTCCTGAAGTTCTTCTGGGCCGCCTGTGTCACTACGGAGTCTGGCTTAGGATGCCCTGTCAAACACGCTGGTGCCGTATCTGGTGCCCTATACTTTTTATCCAGCCGAGGGATCACTGGTGACACAGAGGGGTTCTGCCTGACTTTTACCCCTTCTGACCAGACAGTCTATAATCGGTATTGGCCTTACTGCCTTCTTGAGAGGTTCTTCAAAGTCATACAAGAAGCAGTCCTGTTCTTGGGAGACCATTGAGATCTTAAAACGTTGAGCAGCCCTGTCCCCCACATTATGGAACCCCGCAATGTCGCTCGGTGGTGAATCTGCGGTTGGGGGCACTGGGGATGCCGGAGAGGGGATTACATAGTCATCCCAATCATCATGCAAGGACTGATTGTCTTGCAGTTCACCCTCTTCCTGTTGGTGGTCTTCTCCCTCATCCGAAGATGGAGGATGGGTTAAAACCAACCTTTCCATCTGAATATTCAAGGGTGGAGGCCGTGATCTTGGCGACAGAGTGACCATGGTAGTCGGAGGAGCTGGAGATTCTGGAAATCTCTGCTTTTAATTCTGGATAAGGTATCGTAAATCAGTCACAGGAGCTCCTGGAAGACAAACCATAGGAGTAGGAGGTGGATGATACACCTGCTCCTGAACATCCTCCTCATCTGAACTCTGGCATTTTACATGCAGTTCTGAAGGGCTTGTCGCCTGGAACATGTCCCCCTCGTCAGAATCCTCCTCTTGGAACAGACATGCCGGCGGAATTGGTTGTACCCGGCTTGGTGATAATTCCGGCGTCAGCGTGTTTCTTGTGATTTTTAGACGCACGCATGTAGCTTGTAAATTAGAATCTATCATAGTCGGCGAGCCCGTCAACAGTGGACGTTGGAGCGTCAACAGTCGTAATAGCTGGTGACAGGGCTGTCGTCGACGGTAAAATTCAGGACGTCAACGGTTCCTTCGTCAACAGTGTGCCTGTCTAACTACGACGAAACCAATACCGGCGAAGCCAGCGTCGACGGGGTCTTAGACGTCGACTGGGTTCTCTTGATGGCTATTGTCGACGACAAAGCCTTACCCGCTGTGGACGATGGGGACGTCGTCGACAATGGGGTCGTCGTCGACAAGGACGACGACGTAGATACTGTTGTCGCCGTTGTAGAGTCATGAGAAGCTGTAGACACTGTCTTCCTAGACTAGGAAGGAGTCGTCAACGAGGTCGTCTTCAACTATGTCAAAACTGGCTTCTTGAAGGTGTGAACTTCCTTCCCAGAAGTTGGCTTAGCCAGAACCTCTGAAGACTTCTTAGCGGTCTTCTTTTGAGGAGGAGCCGTAGGGCTAGGAGAGGCCACCCTTGGTCTCTTAAGGGATAATTTTGAGGAGACTGAAGAACCTTCACTCTCAGAAGAATCCAGGTTCTCTGTCCTTTAGCCTCTGGAGGCTAATTAAGAGGCGTCCCTCACGGTCTTTAAGGGTTTTAGTCGAAAAGGTACGACATACCTTGCAGTCTTTTGCCGAAAGATCTGGATACAGGCAATACAGGCAGTCCTTATGTTGTTCATCAATGTCCAGCATTTTCTTTCCACAAGAACCAAGGGACCTAAAGAGACCCTTTTTTGGTGTGTCAGCCATAACACTGAAGAGAGAGATATGAAGAAATGTCCCAAAATACTGTAAAAACAGCTGTGAAGAAACAAAACTGAGCAGAGCTCAGAGGAGACTCCCTTAGCACAACGTTCGGTAGAAAATCTGAGGGACTGAGGCTCCTTCCGGGAAGGTTCTAGAGGGAGGTGACAGCTGATTGGTTCTCTTCTAGAGTTTGGTCCTTTTTGCATAAGGACATGGATATGTACCTAATGTAAGGCCTGTAGGCCTATTTCTCTATATGTCTATAGGACAATACTTTATTTATGTACCGGGGACTCCCACCCCGACGACAGGGAATGATTCAGACATGTGAATCTATGAAAGACACCCATAATACTGGATAAGTAACTTATTCATCTGAGAGACATCTAGTTGCTGATGATTACGTTAGAATCAGATACCAAAGCCATACAAACCCCAGAGGAGGGTCTGCGAACTTTAACTGTGAAAAGTCCCTTACTAAGGTTAACCCGGTCCTGTCCAGAAGACTGGAAATGTAAGATAATGTAGGTGAATAGAAACATACCTAACCACATAAGGTTCCCTAGAAGTCGCAAGACATTTAAACCACAGGAATAATCTACCCATGTCAGTAAGACAAAACACCTTTAGAAGCTCTCACCACACAAGAACAGTGGATATAACCACAGTACAGGGCTCGACAAATTTACTCGCCCGCTCGCAAATGCGAGTGAATTTTGTGAAGGTCTAGTCAGTTTCAAGGCCTACTTGACCGGCCTGGCGAGTGCTATCTGGCAGTGTGCAGTAGCATGTGAAGGCTCTAGGTGGCAGCACGATAGGAGTGCGGTGCGCAGTGAAAGGCTTTAGGGGGCATCATGCACGCACCACCTAACTTAGTGGTGGTGGTGTGGTGGTGCGCTGCCTATTGTTTGGGTGCCAGGGCCATCAATCTTGTAGCGCGCGAAAGCGCTACAAATGACAGCCCTGGCCCGCCCCGTGCTGCTTAAAGTGCAGCAGTGACGTAGCACGCCACCACGCGCTCTCCTCGGTGCAGTCGGGACTCAGGACAGAGTGCAGGGCGATTTAGCAGAGGTGAGTCAGTTTCGACAACTTGCAGTTAAATTTATTTTCGTCAAACGAGGCTGAGCTGACTGATCCGTCATGTGTCACCCTTTCACCAGCCTAGCTCCGGCTCCCTCCCAGTCCTGTAATTACCACTCCCCAAGGTCTACGAGAATGGTCTGCTCCTCCACGCTGCCTGCGAATAATTTGAGGTTGGTCGCTATATGGGCATCCTGCCCATTAATAATGCCACGACTTCCCCTCCCACTGACTTGCTATTCGGGGTAATAAAGATGGTCACTTCAAGGGCCATCTTGTGAGGGCGGGAAAGCTGCAGTTGGTGTGACAGGGGCTTTGCTGAAGGTGAACGGTGCGCCACAGCCCTTGTGCCATATACACGTCGTAGAATAAAAAAAGAGGCATAATATGTACACATTATTTGGTTTTATAGATTCTCTTTCGAAGACGTGGACACCTTAGCTTGAGTCAGTGAGAACCGGCGTGAATAGAAAATAATAAGCTGACATGTTTGTGCAACCCTTACAAAATGCTTTGTTCGCTGTTTCTCTGGGTATTCATTTAGCGCCAAGTGAGGCTGCACTTGGCGCCGCCTTAGGGACTGGTGCGCGTGCCGGGCAGTTGGTAGCATATTCATGTGCACATATGTGAGCCGTCATTACAAGGAACGGCTCATGCCACTGGTGGTAGGATAGATGTACGAGGATACATTTAGGGGTAGAGGTTTAGTACTCCGGTATAGAGGTAAACTGTAAAGCTGTATTGGCAGTTTAAGAGGTACAAGTGTGTCAGAAAGGAGGGGAGGAGGTATTCGAGAACCTGTATAGCGGAATTGGTAAAGACACTTTAGTGATAAATAGGAAGGAGCTTCAATTAATGGAGGGAATAGAGGAGGCTGAACAAAGACGGATGGGTGTAGACCGGGCAATTCCACCCGAAATGTGAAACAAGAATTTGTGATCCTTGAGAGAATTATAAAGACTGCAGGGCATGTTGGATTTGACATTCTTGGAATTATTAATGTGAAAATTCGAGAAAGCAATGTTCGTGTGGAAAACATATGTATTTGTCTCCAGCCTCACTTGCAACTGCTGAAGTTCCAGAATACCTCCCTTGTTCATAAGGAGTGAGCTGTCATGTGATATGTTTATCAAACATTTGCTTTGTTCTTTGGTGTGACATGTTTCAGCCCTATTTGTGAGGTCGATTGGAAAATGTTTAACTTTTGTAAAAGTATTTAGGCTGCAATACAGATAGCTTCAGACATAAAGGAGCTTGTGGTACAATTTCCACTAGATGGCAGCACGGTCGTTGTGGAAAGACCGGGCCACTCGTGAAACGAGTGGCATTTAAAACATTGACATTTACACGATGTAAACTACTCTTTCAAACGTGTTGCCACTTTCTGAACTGAATGGGTAGCAACTTCCTTTATTTCACGGTTTTTCCTTGGTTCGTTTCGTTGTCTTAATTATTAGATGTTATGTACCAACCTCTCTGTAAATGTTTTGAAAAAAGTCCATTATGCGATCAATGTGTGGGTTGAGTGCATTGCTGTTAGGTCGAGTAGAAAAGTCTACTCATTCGACCTGCAGGTCAAGTAAGATTTTTTAGATTTGTCGAGCCCTGCAGTACAAAACATAGAAGACAAAATCATGAGAAATTAACTATCCATGGCAATAAGACTTTGACCATAACCATCTGGTTATATACCCAAGTCCGAATAGCATGTTCAAACCTGTGAATCCAGAACAGCTGGCCACCATGCCACTGAACACCTGTAAACAATAGGTCAGGACCGCCCTTTAAATTACAGAGAAACTCAATCCTTCATGGAGAAAACAAAAGTTTATATAAAAACGAAGTCAAAGGCCCTGTTGGCATAGAAGTAAGCCTTCCATAGAAAAAAAAACTAGAGATGCAGAAGGACCTCCAGAAGACAGAAAAAAAACAGATGTACAAGAACCTCTAGGATATCCCATATACACAAAAATACATATATACAAACGTAGGAGTAACATTATCAACTCCCATGTACCCACCAAAGAAATGTTCTTAGATCAAAAGATTGCAAATAGATACAAAACACCACAGGTAACAGTGACAGACCAGTATAGGACTATAGCAGAATCATATTCATAGAAAAACAATGGCATCCAACACATAAGGGTAATGCAAGATGCCTGGAAGACCACCATTAAACAGGTGTAGCATCACATCGAATAAGATCAGAATAAAAAAATCTTGTTAACCTAACATAAAGGTCTGAACAAGACATTGCTTTATGAATAGAAAACATTCACCAACAGTCTAGTAAAACCTAAATCTAAAACTTTAAAAAGGGATTCTAAAATAAAAGAATCTGACTGCTGAGAAAGTCAAACATTAATTTATCTAAGCCTCAAGAAACCACACTTTGCAATATGTGACCAAACGTACAGCCCCTAGAAGTAGGGAATGAGGAAACAAGTTGCCTAACAGCAACTATAGACAGATGCATAATAAAAGGAATTGACGTTTAAGAGAAAAGATACTGAAGTCTGGAATAAAAGTATTCCATAATGGATTGAAACCTCAAGTCCCATGCCTCTCCTCAAGGATCAATCTATATTAATTCTTTGTAGAGAAGAAATGGTACAGCATTAGATTGAAATGTTCCTGAAGAACAAAGAAGCAATGTTTAGTAAGCACATTGTCCAAAACAGAGCAAAACATTAAATGACCTGTTCCAATAAAGGAATGCAATCACTTAAGATACTATATCTGCCTGTGATCCAACACTGCCAATACTGTTTATCCTTATGTCCTATTTTTCGCAGCACTATGGAATCAAACCAGAGTGGGTTCTGAGACTAATTGTTCAGTCTGATTGAATCATTATTTAGTTTTATTCACTTTGAATGCATATGTCAATTATTTTATACACTTTATACACATTTTCACATCCCTGCAATCAAAAACATTATATACAATCAATAGTTAAAAGTACAATTCAAATACAATACAAAGCATACATTGATTCTCAACCAATCTAAACATTCAACATTCACCCAGTCACTTTCATACTCAAAGGACAATTAATACTCATAAAACAAATTATTCACCATTTACATGAAACAATCGTTGCACCATAAACAATAGTTTATGTTTGTAATATTTAAACAAAAAAGTGCCAATATTTGAGATCATATGGTGTGTAAACTAGCAGTCTACACGTTTCGAACCCTGAATAGGTTAGGAGTTCTCATCAGGACCTCATGACTCCTTACTGAAGCGGAGTCTAGAAACTTAATCAGACGAGGGACAAATAGCCCCTGGTCTGGTGGAAGAAAAGCGGTTCTTAGATGGAAATGGTAAAGGAGCAGGGATCCTCAATCACAGTCTTTTAGTATTTGCCACGCATCGGGTTGCCATTCGGGTTTGAATGAATCACGTTCGAATTGTTTTCTGTTGGCGGGCAGCCGGCGTACATAAATCCAACTCGGAAGCAACTGACGAAAACAGCTGTGATTGAGGATCCCTGCTCCTTTACCATTTCCATCTGGGGCTATTTGTCCCTCGTCGGATTAAGTTTCTAGACTCCGCTTCAGTAAGGAGTCATGAGGTCCTGATTAAACTCCTAACCTATTCGGAGTTCGAAACGCGTAGACCGCTAGTTTACACACCATATGATCTCAGATATTGGCAATTTTTTGTTTAAATATTACAAACATAAAAAACTATTGTTTATGGTGCAACGATTGTTTCATGTAAATGGTTGATAATTTTTTTCAATGAGTATTAATTGTCCTTTGAGTATGAAAGGGACTGGGTGAATGTTGAATGTTTGGATTGGTTGAGAATCAATGTATGCTTTGTATTGTATTTGAATTTTACTTTTAATTATGGATTGTATAGAATGTTTTTGATTGCAGGGATGTAAAATTTTGTATTAAGTGTATAAATAATTGACATATGCATTCAAAGTGAATAAAACTAAATAATGATTCAATCAGACTGAACAATTAGTCTCAGAACCCATTCTGGTTTGATTCCATTGTGCTGCGAAAAATAATAGGACATAAGGATAAACAGTATTGGCAGTTTTGTTTATTAATAGGTCAGTGGCTTGGCCTTACTGTTGGGAGACCACACCCAGTGGTTTTGTTTTGAGATCTAACAGCATGACAGAATACCAGGAAATATCCCTGGCCATAGTACCGAACCTGAATAGTAGAATAACGACAAAGGTTCACAATACAAGCATTTACCAAATAATGTTCTACGTCAGCAGTTGTAGAGAACTTCATCCATCTCGTAAGCCAAGTACTAGACAAAAGCCAAATCCACATCAACAATAACAGACTACCAGATACCTTCTGTGAAATTGTTAGAAGGAATTTTGGGATAAGTACTCTAGTGCCATACCCTACAATAACAGACACTTAACATGCCTATTAAGAGGTCTTTACACCTAAGCCTTTCGTTAAAGGGCAAATCATTTACCCTAAGGCTCCAATGAGGTACAAATTAAAAAAGTACCACAGAGAACTCAACGACAAAATGCATAAGCTGAGTAACCAATTCATATATTCTATATAAAAAAATAAATGCATATTCAAAAATACTCACGTCTGCACACAAACAATACACCACAGAGTATAGTAGATACCATTATGGTTATACTCTTGAGTCTCAACTTTTCTCCGAAAGTAAAGCAAAATGTGAGCTCTGTATAACAGGGCTCAGATAAACATAGCACAAATTAGACACTGAAAAATTGTCAGTCCCTAATTCCGTAGCTAGCAGAATAACCAAGAAAACCACTTAGGGTGGAACACAACTTCTGCAATTCCTGTGTGTCCAGGAGTAAAAACACTAGGTATCAATAAACCTTTGCATTAAGCAAACACTTTCCATTTCATAACTCAGTCTTGTACAGACTTCTCCACAACAGCTTGAACACCAAACTCATGCTTACAAAACCGCTCCAGTGGACTTATCAGATAGGCCAGCACTGAAACACCTTAAGTCTGAATCAGTCTGTTCACCAAATAAATGGACACCATCAAACAGCATGACTGAGATTCCACTGCATAGGTTTTGAAACCCCAGACTGACACAGCAATGTATACCTGCACAGAGCTACTTACAGAGTCAGTGGTGTCCATCCTACATTTGAAGGCAAATCTGCCAACTTGTACCACCTAATAACTTATTCCTGGCTTAGAATCTAGCCCTTGAACCACAGAGTCCCATAAAGCATGCAAAATCATGCACATAACATGTAGTTTTTAGAGACCACAAAGCCGAACTTATAGAAGAAAATATATTTCTCCTACAACCTTCTAACCATCTGGATTATTTACCTGATGGTACCAAAGGAAGGGCATTAGGATTCTAAGAAGATGTAGCATCTTGAACCACCAGCACTTTTGTAGTGGGATGTCGCAGAAGACAAAGAGGGTCCCCAAGAGTGGGTCGATGCCTATAGCTCACAGCTCGGTCAACTGGAGCTCCTGTCAGGGGTTTTGCCCAAGCTCCTAAAAAGTAGGTCAAACAGACTCATTAAAAGGGAGCACAGGCTCCACTCCTGTTTCGCCTTGATGAATATTCACCACAGGATCCATGGACAATTCCACCGAGGGAAATTGGCAATCCAACACCATAGCTGCCCTGCTCAATATTTCAGCCAAAGATTAACCTTCCTCCGTTGCCATACCAGGTGGAGAAAGTACATCTAAGACTGGAGAGATCTCCAATGCATTAGCCTCCTTCAGTTCAATCAGGCAATTTTCCTCCGTGGGCAGTTGGACAGCATGTAATGGGTCTTAACCTTCAATATTCCCTCCCTCAGACACCAAACTAGGTCATCCCGCTGAGCACCCACTTTGAAATTGGAGATTACTGCCCAAGCGTGTTTCCTCATTGACAATGTAGCCCTGTCCGAGTGAAAGGAGCACAGTCTGACTTTTTTTAATAGCAGTCTTTAACCCCGGGAAGGAGGGGTATAATTCTGAGATTGTACTTCTAGTAACTGTAAACTGCGGTCTAGGCATTGCCGATGCTTATGGCCGGTATGGTTTTTCTGTATTTCTTGCCATATTCGGGCCTCCAAGGAGGCCTCCCAGGCGCGGCACAGTCTATGACTTAGTTTGATAAATGCACCTGCCTCCACTCCAAGGTGGTCTTGTAGTCCCAGTTAGAGTCTCACTTGGGCTGGTGAGGCAGAACTTGGTAACCGAAAAGCTCTTTTAAAATTTTGGGTTTTTAGTTTATTAATTAAAACGTTGGTTGTGCCCTTAGTGATCTCGTGCCCATACGTCAAGGAATTGATTACCTTAGCCTTCATCACTTGCAGCATGGGAATTAGGCTGGGGCCTAATAACTGCTTTGCCAATTTTGATGCTGCCGCTTCTAACAACCAGGCTTTAGTTTTCAGTGTTTCTTTATATGCTTGGTAAAAGTACCTCTTGGTTCGAAAAAGATGCCCAAGTAATTATAACTGGGAGTTGATTCAAGCTTTGTGTCGTTGAAGTGCCACCTTTGTTGACTTTTTTTGCTTCCCGAAAGATATTGTTTTGTGTAAGGTTCAGTTCAAAGCAATTTCTTGTTGTAAGGTAGTAGTTCATTCAATAACCTCTGGAGACCCACTTTTGTGTGGCTTAACAGCACCAAGTCATCTGCATACAGCAGGTTGGTGATACAGGGCCGATCTAATTGAGGGGGATGGCAGTTTACGTGGTCTAGTACTGGGGAAAGGTCGGATATAAACAAATTAAAAAGAATTGGAGCCAATACACAACCTTGTTTGACGCCAGTTTCAGTATGGACCTTCTAGAGACATGAGAGCCCTCAAACAGCTTAATTCTTATCCATGTTTTTGTATGGAGTTGGATTATTGCTCAAGAAGCAGCTGGGATATGCCCCATGATTTTAGTTTCTGCCATAGCAGGTCCCTGGGCACACGGTCGACGGCCGCTTTAAAGTCTGCAAAGCAGCAGTGCAGCTGGATCTTTTGGGCTGTTGCTTTCGCCATCAGGAGTGTTCGCGTTAACAAATTAGTTGTAGTACTGGTGTTAGTCCCGAAACCCGTCTGTTTAAAAGGGGGACGCATGGTTTCGGCCCAGTGCTGTAGCTTCTCCAAAAGGATGTTTGCATAGTACTTAGATTCCACCTCGAGAAGTGAGACCATTGTATATTTTTTTTGGCTCTTTTCTCTTCCCACTTTTGTAAACTGGGTGAATGATTGCTTCTCGCCAAGACTCTGGTACCGTTCTGTGTAGACTGCAGTAAAGAAATAAAGTCGGGTATTCAGACCATAGGGTGATGACTGATTTGAACATAGCCTGGGGAAGGTGGTTCGGGCCTGGGGAAGGTGGTTCGGGGCTGGGGCTCAATCAGCTCTGGCTTTAGTTGTGAGCCGTGAGAACTTGTTTCCTAAAACATCCGGAGGCAACATGGGCTCTAGCTGTATATCGTTTGTTTTCGCTGGATCTTTATACAACAGACTAGCAGCCCGTGCCGACGTTGTCCGGGTATGAATTGCTGCCGGCCAGTAGTATATTGTTTTGTAGGATTTCGTTTTGATAGCATTTCTTATCTGTGGCAGGCCTGTGAAACGCTCCAATTCACAGTGCACTGCTGATGCACTCATGAGTGCGCGTTCAGTAGTGTGTGAACACTAGTTTCCCTACTTTATTTTTCCTTGCAATATTATATAGCACAAACTCGACAACATGGCATGAGCACAATTTACATTACAGAAGAACACATTCATTTGTGGTAGGCACGGGGAGACAAAGCGATTTGCCTGGAATCACAGGATGTTGAGCTGATGCAGAGATTCGAACGTAGCTCCCCAGCTCTAAAGTTCGCAATTCTAGAACTTGTGGCGTGAGGTGTGTCTAAAAGCGTATGTCGGTGCTGGCCATCAATGAGAGAGACCTGTGCATTTTTCAAATGGGTGGTGAAAAAATATGAGTATGTTGCTGGAGATGTGGGCCGCCGTACCACCAATGTACTTACCGGGGAAGGGTAAACACCCATTATTCTGCAACTTTCTTTCCGCATACTTTCATTACTAAAGTACCATGACTCCGGAATGCCATTATAACGCATGGTATTACATTTTATATGCTTTTACCACGCATACATTTACAACGAAATTCGTTGTAAATGCATGAATGGTAAAAGCATGTTTTTTTAATGTTTGGATAAGGTAAGTATGGGTATAGGGGTATATGTTTTGTTTTGGGGTACTGAGGTATATGTTTTGGGAGTGTTTGGGTATTTTTAGGGTTCAGATATAGTTTTGGGTTATGGGGTACAGGGGTAGTTTTAGGGTTTAGGGATAGGTATGGGTTTTGGGGTACAGGTGTATTTTTAGGGTTCAGGGCTAGGTTTGGGTTTTGGGGTATAGGGGTATGTTTAGGGTTCAGGGGTAGGTTTGGGTTTTGGGGTACAGGGGTATTTTAAGGGTTCAGGGCTAGGTTTGGGTTTTGGGGTATAGGGGTATTTTTAGGGTTCAGGGGTAGGTTTGGGTGTACAGAGGTATTTTTAGGGTTCAGGGGTGATTTGGGGTACAGGGGCATTTTTAGGGTTCAGGGCTAGGTTTGGGTTTTGGGGTACAGGGGTATTTTAGGGTTCAGGGGTAGGTGTGGGTTTTGGGGTACAGGGTTATTTAGGGTTCAGGGGTAGGTTTGGGTTTTGGGGTACAGGGGTATTTTTAGGGTTCAGGGGTAGATTTAGGTTTTGGGGTACAGGGGTATTTTAAGGGTTCAGGGCTAAGGTTGGGTTTTGGGGCACAGGGGTATTTTACGGTCCAGGAGTAGGTTTGGGTTTTGGGGTAGAGTGGTATTTTCAGGGTTCAGGGCTAGGTTTGGGTTTTGGGGTACAGGGGTATTTTTAGGGTTCAGGGGTAGGTTTGGGTTTTGAGGTACAGGGGTATTTATAGGGTTCAGGGCTAGGTTTGGGGTTTGGAGTACAGGGGTATTTTTAGGGTTTAGGGATGGGTTTTGGGGTACAGGGTATATTTATAGGGTTAAGATGGGTTAGTGATTAAGGGTGTTAGGGTATTTTAAGGAGTAAGGGTGGGTTATGATTATGGGGTGCAGGGGTATTAGCACACGATCTGAGGCATGGCATGAAGGGCAGACCGTACCACACGCCCCCAGCGTTTGTCACGCCCCCAGCACACGCCCACAGCACAACGCAGACACGCCCACAAGGGACTACTTTTCTGACACGGTTCTTTTACCTTTTAAATGTATATGGTGGGCGTCTGCATAACCTATGTCCTTCTGCTGCACCTGCCCTTTCCAACGCTGTATTGGGTGTTGTGATTGGTGCTCCGGTTCCTGAGATTACCCGCCTCAAAGGTTTGGGCTCTCTCTATTATATTAGTATGGATTTCAGAAGGAATTTTTGCGGGAGAGCTTGTCTCGGGCTCTCCATTCCCAGGGGTGAGAAACTTTTGTGACCTGGGCTGGAGGAAATGGTTTGAGCATCGTTTGCATTAATATCCCCGAAGTGGAGAGATAAAAACTCGCTCCAAACGGCTTCGCTGATATTTGCACTGCCGTACCCACTTGTGCTTTTTGTGCTCCTATTTACAAGAGACCAGAATTGCTTTGGATTAGGGTTTTTACTTTCATAGATTTAGTTTCAGCCAGAATTGATCCGAGGCAACCAGTTTTTCCTTTCGTGTCGAGATCCTAAAAGCTACTTGGGCTTGCTTGTAGTTATTGCTGGGACTTTCTTGCTAATCGGAGTGCTCGGTTCCTCTCAGATCTTCATTTCCTTGTGATTTTTGAGATCCAAGATTGAGGGATCTCAGGCCCCTCCTGATTGGCAGTTCATTGAGGAGGTGGTTTGTAAGGGAAGACCAGCCACTAACAACGTGAGTGTTTGAGTCTAGGGATTGAAGTAATAAGACTCTGCATTTTTCCATCAAGGATGGAATGAGAATAAGTCACCCGAGCAGGATCATTTGAAACAGGAGCAGAAATTAGAATGGAGTCAGCACCCAACAGTTTTAGAGATGGTTTTCGAAAGATCCAATTGTTCATGGATGTACATTTCTGTGCCACTGGTGTACTTTATGTATGGCGACTGGTAGCAGAATTCTATGGTTAATGTGAGTGTATGGTCGTAAAACCAATAGGATCAATTCTGGAAGCCCCTGGTAAAAATCTGTACAAGATGGAGGATGTAAGAAGCAGCCTGAAGCTACTTGGTTTATCTGAGCAACAAGAGTTAAGTCTTTGTCAATCAGAAAACCAAGGTTCAGAGCCTTGGGCACAGGAGCTGGGCATGTTCCAGCTTTAATGGGCCACCATGATTGGCTCCAGATTGAAAAAAACTGAGATTATAGAATGGTCAGAAACAATCAGTGTGGAGTTTTAAGAAATTGGTATTCATCCAAGACATCAGTGAAGTGATACAATTGCGAAACCGTTCGGCTGTCAGGACCCGGTTTTAAGTGACAGACACCACTAGCTGCCTGTTATCAGCGTAGGAAACTAGCAGCAAACCGTGGCTTTTAATCCATTTGGCTAAAGGGGACACATACATTGAACATGGCCGGGGACAGGGCCAAGTTCTGGGGGACCACCTGGGAGAGGAAACCATTGTGACCGAAGGCCCTCCCAGTGTATTTGATCCGTGGAAGACAAACTATGTTAGAAGGGCCAGAGCTTTACCACTGATGTCTACAGCACACAGACTTCGTACTAATACTGCATGATTTACAGTATCGAAGGCTGCCGTAAGGTCAAGCAATATCAAGGACAATGGTGGTAGGGCCCCCATCACCTTACAGATCTCCTCTGTCACCATAATCAGGGCTGACTCGGTGGAGTGCCTAGATCTGAACCCATGCTGGGTCTTGTCAAGTGTCAAGTATGTTACATAGATCTAGATAATCCGTCAACTCTGAGTTTATCGCTTTCTCCAAAACTTTGGAGGGTAGAGGTAGACAGGAGATCGGGCGATAGCTTTTGGCCTTCAGAGGATCAAGCGTAGGTGTTTTCTAAAATAGGTCAGATGAAAGCCATCTTCCAGCACAAAGGGAAGACCCCTGTGGCAGGTATAAGATATATGGGGGACAAGGATCCAGTGGGGACCCTGATTAGGTTTGCAGCAGTAGGTCAACCACTTTCTCAACGCTTAAGCCGGAGAACTGAGTTAGGCTGCAATGAAGTCTCTCTTCATCCTGACCCACAGGATGGTTCCTCCCACTCACTTCTGAAATATTAAGGAGTTCATTATAGACCGACTGGACTTTGTTCTGGAAAAAGAGAGCCAGTTTGTACAAAAAATCTTGGTCAGGAATGAAGACAGTATCTCGCGGACAGCTTGACAGCGCTGTTACCGTTTTAAAAAGTTCCTTAGAGGAACTGGTGGCCTCCTGAATTTTAGAGGTAAAATAGGTTGTCTTCGTCTGTTTTATGGCCAGCTTGTAGTCTAAGCCTAAGCGGTATTCTTTCTTATGTACAGAGCTGTAGTTGGAGCACCAAATGCATTCCTTATGTCTGCATTTCATTTTATGTTTCAGCTCTGTTGAATACCATGGAGAAGATACTAGCCTTCCCCTAGTCTGCTTGGTCACTTCCGGTGCCAGTCTGTTAACTGCCTGGATAATCCAGTTATTGAAGTTTAAAGTTGACTCATTGGAATCTAAGCCGATTGGGAGCTTCTCCTTCAAGGCAGTGATCCGTTCTTGTTGATGTATTGTTCTCCAGAGGATGGGATTTGACCGGGGCGCAGGGTATGTGGTTTATTTCTTCGATCATGGTTGGTATCTAAGGTATTCACTAGTGAACTACATAATGGTCATACCAGAGTTGTGGTCGTGAACTCCTCACTTCGATTAGATTATTATTTGTGAAGATACCATCTAATGTGTGGCCTTCTAGATGCATTGGTTGGTGAACAATCAGGCCTCAACAAGCAAAATTGTCAATCAGTCCTGTTGTGTCCGGGTTATTATCCGCTTCCAAGTGGAAGTTAAAATCTCCCAACACCGTAAAAGAATCAGTGTTTAGACAGGATTCCAGGTAAGTTTGAAGTGAAGGTGATAAAAGAAGAACACCTGCAAGAGATTAAATTCAAGTATAAGCAGGATAAAGGAGGCACGAGGTGTCCAAGACTAGTCTTTATTTTTGACAACCCAGGTACTATTCAGAGTGCAGGTGGCAGGCTTCTAGGAAAAGCTGTTGAAGTCTTGAGTCCATGGAAGCATCCTGTCTATAAAGGTGTTCGGTACGTTGTTTGCTACAGACCAACAAGAGCCAGTCCATCAGCAACTGTACACTCTGAACTAGTTTTGTGTGTTTGTAGAGCGCAGGTGGTTCACCTGGAAGGGTATCCAGGCGTTGGGTGGGGGAAGCATGCCTGGTTTGTCTGGAAGAGCCATGTCTTGAGGTTCCTTTGTAGGTCCATGAGGAAGGAGGAGGTTATGAGGAGTTCCAGGTCTTCACTTACACTGTGGCAATTAAATATGTGAGCTGATTTTTAAATTTGTCCTTAGAAGGGTCACGCTCAAACCTTCAGCCTTCGCCCACTCTAGCTTTCTTAACCAGTTTGTGTTAGCTTTTAGAACTCTAGAACTGGTTAGTAGTGGTAAAGTGTAAAGTGATACCTACTTTAAACATGGTAAAATGGGCTTACACACAATTGGCACATTTAGTTTACGTATAAGTCCCTAGTAAAATAGTATCACATGTACCAAGGGCCTGTAAATTAAATGCTACTAGTGGGCCTGCAGCACTGATTGCGCCACCCACTTAAGTAGCCTTCATACAGGTCTCAGGCCTGCCACTGCAGCCTGTGCCCAGTTTTAAACAGCCATTTCAACCTGCAAAATAATTGTGTGCCTTGCCTTTCTTTAATACATAGTCACCCCTAGGGTAGGCCCGAAACACATAGGGCCAGGTGCAATGTATTTAAAAATTTGGATTAGCACATTTAAGTTTTAATGTCCTGGAAGTGAAATACTTACATTTGTTGTTTCACTACTGTGAGGCCAACACTCCCCATAGAATAACATGGGTTTACCCATTACATTTAATAAGTGCTAACTTTTGATTAAGAGCAGGAAGGAATGCCATGTTTATACTCAAATGAAAGTCATTTAAAACCCTCTTTAAGTTGGATTTTAAGTCACAATTCTGAAAATGCCACTTAAGGTGGCATTCTTTTGTCCTACCATTAGGTGCCTGTAACCTGTGCTCCTGTTCACATGACTAGGTGTAACTGGTCTGTGCAGTCCTCCCAGACAGTGTCGCAAAGTGTGGCTGGGTGTTTGCAAGATGGCCCCTTTTGACAAAATGGGAGGGGGAGGAGCTGCCAACGCCCGCACTTTCACTTCAATAGTGCCAGGACAGACATCTGTGGGTAGAAAACTCCAGACATTTCTTCCACTTCAAAGAAGGCACCAGGTATAAAAATAGGAACCTCAGAACTCTCATCAGTACATTCCTTGCCCTACGAAAAACTACAGAACTGCCCTTCCTGGTTTCTTTTTAGAACACTGCCCAGCTGCTTGAGGCTGGCCTTGCTTCTTGAAGGAAAGAGGAACAACTCCTTGAAACAGACTACCAGAGTGACTCCTAGTGCCAGTTGGCTGATCTCCTGTGCTTAGCTACAGGGACAAAAGCTCAGAGGCCTCCCTGCAACTTTCCAGCTGACCTGCAACAACTGGACTTGCCTGAACCCTGCTGGAGTGAGTTCCTGATTCCTACAAGGTGCCTAACCAGGTACCAGACACTTTGCTGCATCAGATGAGCTCCTCTTGTGAAATTCTTAAGTTTTGGACTTGTGAGAAGCTAACATTCAGTGAGATTAACCTGTTCCCTGTATCTAGCCCACACTCCATTGCGGTTAGCATGAACTTGTGACTTTGTCCCCGTCTATCGCATCCAAATAATCAGTTAACTGGTTATTTGGTTATTCTGATTACTATTTTTTACTTAAACCTTTTAAAATGCTTAGCTCCTGTTCCACTAACTGGATTTGTAATATATCCCATTTTGTTTATACATTTTAGTCTTTCTAAATTGGTTTGGGAATGTTCTTGTGTTTTCACTTTATTACTGTTTTTGAGCTGCATAAACACTCAACAGTGCCTCCAAGTTAAGCTAGACCGCTTTTGTAAAATGGAAATATTTCTAAAGCATGACTATTACCCAGGGGTATCGAGGCACCAAACCGAGGCAATGAGACTGAATGAAGACAGCAAGAAGATAGGAGCTACTTGTTAAATAAGTTTAGACTTTTCCGGAATTCCAATAGGTTTGATTTGCTCTTAAATTCTAGGGAGAGCAGCTTCCACAACCTTGCTGTGCAGGCTAAGAAACTTCTCCCTCCCCATTTGGCTTTTTGGAATTTGGGGACAACAAGATTTCCACTAAGAAAGGAGCTTAGAAGTAATGTTGAAAAAGTTATGCTACAGAGGCTGGGCCCGAGCCGTGTAATGACCTGAAGGCTATGCACGGGGCCT
This sequence comes from Lissotriton vulgaris, assembly GCF_964263255.1. Lineage (NCBI taxonomy): Eukaryota > Metazoa > Chordata > Amphibia > Caudata > Salamandridae > Lissotriton > Lissotriton vulgaris. The sequence continues at coordinate 42,385,721 of NC_141686.1, read as the reverse complement.
TGAACTGGATCCAGATGGTGACAGGGAGCCAATGCAAGTGAATCAGGGCTTGGGACGCAGATTTGTGTTTCAGGATGCCCAGCAGCAGTCCTGATGCTGCATTTTGAAGTGTTTGCATCTTGTTCAAAAAGCATTATTGGATATTGGTAAACAACGCATTACAATAGTCCAATTTGAAGGTGATAAGGGCCGCGACTACTGTTTTTTATAGAGTCAATGGGATGTACGGCAGGACCTTTCTAAGAAGTTACAGTATAAAAAAGCAAGAAGTGATCTATCTGGCCTTCAAATTAATTTTGTATTGAAAGTGATCGCCTCGTTTTTCGCTTCAGCGCTTGGGATAGTTAGAGTGCCAAATTCTTGGAGCCACCAAGTTGAAGACCAGATAGAGGGATTATTGTAGAAGAGCAATACCTCAGTTTTTGAAGAGTTTAACTTAAGACAGTTGTCTCGCATCCTGTTGCCAATCTGTAGCATGCAGTCGGGAAATTTAACTGCAGTGGTATCTGGGTTCCCGACTACTGACATTGATCTGAGTGTCGTTGGCGCAGGACAACCAAGGCAAAGCCATAAGATGCGATCAAACCCACTAGTGGGGTGACAGATTGAAATGGGTGTGGCTCAAAGAAAACCCCTGAAGCACCTCACAAGGCAAGGAAAAAGGTGGTGATCCAAATTCTCCTAAGCTCACTGTTTGAATTCGGTCAGTTAGAAAATATTGTAGAAAATCCAGAGCTTTGTCTTTGATTCCAACAGAGCCAATGCGGTCAACGAGAAGAGTGGTTGACCGTATCAAATGCGGCCAAAACTAATAGGGTCAGGTAAGATTTCCCCCATGGTCTATAGTCAGAGTTCTTCTGTAGCAGTGGTTAGTGCAAGCTCAGTGCTGTGATCTCTGCTAAAACTAAACTGGGAACGGTCCAGAATTTGGTTTGAGTTTATGAAGTTCGTCAGTTCCTGGCTGATGGCCTTTTCTACAACTTTAGCTGGGAATAGCAGGTGGTGAAATCGGCCTACAGTTGTGATCGCGGACATCTAGATTGTTTTTTTTCCAAGAGTGGGAGCACCAAGGCTATGTTCCACTCTTTTTCCAAGAGTGGGAGCACCAAGGCTATGTTCCACTCTCTTGTGAAGTATCCTAAGCAGAATAAATTATAGAAGAGGTCAGTGAGATAGGGGGCTATAACCTCAGGTACCATATGCATTACTCTAGGGGGGACATTGGTTCCCAGATTTTACCTGTGTTAGAAGCTTTTAGTGTCTGTTCTGCAGTTAAGACTGCAAAACCGGATAGAGTGCTAGCCTTAATGTTGGGAGGGAAGCTTAATGTGCACAGCAATAGTCTTCAGATACTGCCTCAATAAGGTGTTCTCTGAGACGTATCCAACAATACCTTGATTTCTAAAGAGGGATCCGCATTTGTCTGGGTACTTGTGTGTATGGGACTGATTTGATGCTAGGAAGGAGTCACTGATTTTACTTTTTCTTGAAAGAACTGCGCCAGTTTATTGCAAAAAAGTTAATTAGCCATGGGATGTTTGGCTTCTGGGAATTTATAAACTTAACTGTTGCATATAGTTCCTTTGATGAGTTTTTTAAAGACTATTTTGGTAGCTAGAAATCGCTATTTGTAAGCTTGCATAGAGGCTTTGTAGATTTTTGTCCTCTTCCCGTTAGTCCAGCCTCCATTTCCTTTCTAGTCAGACACTCCTGTTTTTGATGTCCGAGGCTTTCATTAAACCAGGGCTCTGAGGGGTTGGTTTTGCGATTGAGACAGCTTTTTATGCCAGGTTACTGTAGTGACACCCTGACAAGAATAGTGGCTGTTGCTTTAGAAGGGCTCACACCTACTCCCCCTAAACAAAATGCAAAGAATAGAACTGAATGAGATACTCCAACATGGAAATTATTAACTGTGCCTGTACTGTGCGCTGTTGCTGTTCATTAAAGTATTTGAGGTACAGGCATCTGCTAGCAGCATACTTGTCTTCTTAGCACATTTCATAACAGGCAAGAATGGAAAGAAAAATCAACCACTGCTGGTGTGCATTGCCTAGAACCCCTAAATGTACCTCCTAATTGGTTATTACAGCACACTCCTTACTAGTAAATTGAGACGATAGAATTTTCCACCAAGTTTAAAAAAACATCCTTCATACAAGGCACGATACCCTTTATAGTGTTTATCAGATCATAGGTTCCGACCACTTTTACAGGCTCCTGGGGGCATGAAATACATTATTTCTCACACAATTTCATGTAAGTCCTTGAGGAGACTTCCAACGGTGTTTTTTTAAATTACCACAGCTCCAAGTCACAAGAGCACAAAGTATGCTTTTATTTAAGAATCCAGTGCATTCTGATATAGTAATCTTTTGAAAAAATTGATGCGCCAGCCAATAACAATTAAAAGAAAGCCTACAACTGTTCACCCGATATGGATCCATTGGTAACTCTTCTTAGGTCTTGCCGTGCAAGATATTGTTAGCTTTCAGTGGGGCTTAGAGCCTGCTTGTTGTTTACCATTGGTTGGCCTAATTGTCACTCATTTACTTGCTTCTTTTGTGATTGCCTGTGTGGGTTTTACTTCCCGGTCATGTTTGTCCTTCCCCTGGAGCATGGACGCATTCACTGTCTTTATACTGCTCGTTATTTTGGTGCTACTCTTCCTTTTAGTTAAGCACTCTTGAGTGCGTGTTTTCCAGCTATGTCACATGTGCTTTTATGCCCCCCAACTTAAGTGTTGCTCTGCCTTGCCATGTGCTTCTGTGATCACTCAAACTCGACCCGTTCTCAGTATCGGTCTCATCATGTGGTTACCTGACCCGCCCAGGTAGTTCCCGTCCACTTAGTTGCTTCCCTCTTGTCTGTGCTGCTTTGCAGGCGCAGCTGGTAAAGGTAAAAGCAGTGGGACAGGGCAGAAAAAAATCAAAAACTACAGTTGAAGGGATAGGGAAAATAAAATAAAACCACTTACCTTGCACGAGGTAAGTGGTTTTATGCATTTCTTTTATTTTCCCTATCTCAACATGTCGACTCCCAAAGCCCCACCGCTCTTACCTGTACCGGCCGTGCCCGTTGCTTTGTCTCGCACCGTGTGTTCCTGTGCCTCTCCAGTGTTATCCACTCTGTTGCTTCCCTCTACTAGCCTTTGGCTTCCCCCACCTGCACCCCTGTTTTGCCTCCTCACCCATACCAGGCATTTATTTTCTTCAGTTACCGATCCAACTGGGATAAGTCACCTAAACACAAGCCTTGACAAAGCCAATAGGTCTGTTGCTAGCCACCAGCATTTTCTCTTTGCAAATTCTTGTTTTGTCATGTTTTTTGCAAAACTTACTGTTGCAAAGCTGCCATGCCCTCAAGGAAATAAAATAGCTAAAGTCAAAATGTTTTTCTTCAAAGAGCACACATTACTCTAGTAGTTCTTGGCAATGAAGGGAACTACTTTGTGTGTGGATGTGCAACTAATGAAAGGGCAGCATGCCACAACACAGTGAAGTCAGTCAGTGGCTGAAGTGAGCCACCCATTGCATGTTGTAGGGGGTGGAAAAAAGTGAATGTCACAAAATCATACTAATGGATGAAGTCTGGCTGAAAGCCCCTGTAACGAGGTTATACATCAAATGGGATTGGCTAACAGCAGACATTAAAAAAAGCCAATAAATAGATCTGGCGTTGGCTACAAACCTCATGACTTTGCAAATTCTTTTTTGGAATGATTTTGCAAATCTCTCACCAATAGAGGGTCGAAAAGCTAGCTATATGGAGAGGCTTTTGAGAGCTCTGTACAGATGGTGTTGCATAGCTAGATAAATAGATTGACACAAACAGAAGGCCTGTTTAGAGATGGTTGCAAAGATATTAATAAATAGAGAAGGCTGCCTAGATAGGGAGACAAGGATCAACAGAGTTGCAAAGATAGTTAGAGTCCGGTAGTTAGCCTAACAAGTCAAACAGACCAGTTGGAGAAAGACGAGTAAAGGGGTGATGAGCAGACAAGCAGGTAGAATGATAGGTAGATAGAGGGTATAAGCTCGAAATACAGGTGTCCTATGGTTTCCACCTTTTCAGTAGAAACGGTTTGTTGGACAACAAATATTGGGATGGTCCCAGACTAATTATATGTACCTCCTCAGGATATGTTGGTCTAATGACCTGCTAGCTCACAGGGCCACCATTAGTACCCCTAACCCTAGGCAACTAACAAATGGCCTGGGCAACCTCAAAACATAACAGACTCCCCAAGGAGTCGTGGTAACAGATAGAGAACCTTTTCGCTCTTTTTTTCGGGCTCACTGAGTGACAAGAAATACACAAAAGGGTGTTTTCAATATTTATTGAACCATTGTGATTCTTGTGTAAAATATATGCCCTGCAATGATCAATAGAGAGAAGGAGATAAGTGATGAGCAACATATTGGTGAACAGAATGAAGGATTCCACCATTGTGCTAATATGGTGTATATATGTTGGCATGTAAGTACTTGGTATAGTACACTACTATGCGCTCGCTAACCTAGCTCAGGTGTTCTGCCAAGAATCCCCTACAGGATGATCGAACTTTGCATTACCTGAAGGCAAGATACGTAGGTCTCGGTCTTGCTCACAAGTTGGACATCCCTCCTCGCAGAGGGAAAACAGGAATAAATGGCATGAGACTCCAACCTCGCAGTGAGGTGATCCTCCTCGAATTCAAGCACGGAAATGCGTGTGTATAACATCATCCATGCTTCAGTGTCTAGGCTGTAGCCGGGATGACTCGTTTACTGTCTGGGAGATCGCTATGTTGTTTTATAGACTAATAACAAACATTTGAACAATGAGTGTTCAGACCCTGTACTAAGAAGTCATGATAGTGTACTTACGAAGTGGATATCTAAGCAATGTGATTTCAGAGAAACTAAACCTGCACTGCCACGTAAGTAAATGTGCGTCAAACATCACCATACAGAAAAGGAGGCAACTTAAGAAACGTGTACATGTAAAATGGCAGTGTTTCTTCCCAGGCCCAATTTAGCTATATGAAACAAGAGCACTGAAAGCAAACTAGAAAGCCATACAAGCAGGACATACAGAATACATTGGGTCACATGTATAACTGTAGTCCTCAATCAAAAGACATGCAAGCATGGCATACAAGAGTACAGTTATCAATGCACTTATCTGTCTGCATATGAAAAGTATACATTTATAAAGAACAGTTGCTGGTATGCTGTGAAATACTAGCAAGCAGATCAACGAAGGCACGTCAAAAGTAATTTACAACAGCATTAAGAGAAGATGGGATATGATAGAAATGTAAAGTGCCCTGAGCTCATATCAAAAACATGAAGATCTACTAAAACGTGTTGCTATACTCTAAAGCCTCTAAACACAAAGGCAACACAAAAGTAATAGAGTAAAATCAAGAATACTAGGACTGAAGGTAACTGCCTTCTGTGCAGATGTGCTCATTGTGAAAGATCAAAATGCAGTCATCCACTGCCCCATGCTGTAGTGGGTGAAACGAAATGTGAATGACAGACTATCGGACGACAATAGCTGGCTGAAATCTCTTAAGTATGTAATACATATATTTTAGTAAAAGATCTTGATAATGCCAGACCTAAAAAAAGACAAAAACACCTGCGTCCATTTCCAGGGGCACGCATGCATGGCCCATGGTCTACAAAATGACGCAGTTATCCACATCTAAAGCTTTATTTGGTTCTTTAGCCATACAGCACACCATCAATGATTTTATCTATTTTTATTTATTTATGCAATTTTAAATAGCGCTTTACCCGAAGGTGTCAGAGCGCTTTACATAAGGACCAGTTGAAAAACATAAGGACTTAGGATTACATGCGTTACTTAACCACATGGCTGCTGGGCGTTTTCCCCCCCAGTGCTGGAAATTGCTCCTAGGCTGTATTCATGACGAGCTCAGCTCGTCATCAGCACAGCTCAACCGTGCATCATGACGAGCTGAGCTCGTCACCAGCATCGAAAGGGATAAAGGATACAAACAGAAAAAAATTGCAAATGTACAAGATGTAAAGTCACACAAGGAGATACAAATGGATATACTCTAAGAGTCACATAGGAATGGTAGAGAGCACAGCGGTCTACAGCATATACTAGTGATGTACTGTGCAGCATGGATAAACCCAGCACCAAAGTCAATGAGTCCCAAAAGTAAGCCCTAGTGAGTTTGCCAATACCAGTTACAATAGAAAATTCCAACAATGGGTTCATCCCTGTAACCCCTTGACTGATAATATCTCCTTCATTTAGTCTTGAAGTTGACCACTATGTTCACCACTAAACTGAATGGGTATTTTTCATCTCAACACATATTGAACCCCTGAGATGATCTTGATTAGTGGGACACGAATGTACTGACCTAAGGTTACAGAACCAAGAAGCCCATCCACACGTCATAGCGTGGTACCACATGTGCCATTCTTGCAATTCACTCTATGCTATTACATTCCAATAGCACCCGTGGTAGAAGCCAGACTGAACCCATTGTGTATACTATTGCATTTTGGTATCCAATAGAAGTACTTCTCACTTTCAATAAAGAAAATAATTTGGCTGAATATCATGTTTTACTTCTTAACGGAGTTCAGTCTCTACCCAGACGCCTATCCTCCTAAGAAGCCCTGGACTGCTCGCTCTCCCTACCTTGAGTCAAGTCTGGAAATGGCGGACAGAGGGGGTATTGCACATTTCAGGCAGGAAGTAAAATGTCTATATGCACCTGCTATAAGCAACCTGACTGTTCATACAGCTCCCTAGAGAAATTAAGCAAACTAAAGCCAAACACCTGAATTCAAAATGTATTTGCATTGCGATTAATGCTTCAGTGTAGCAAAATTAAGAAAAACACCAAGTTCAATGCTGGAATGATTAAACAATGTAATCTTGGTTTAAAGTTTTAAAAACCAAGCGTTCTTGGAAAGAGCCACACAAAATCCGAAAGCACCGTGGTTTCGAGGCACTTGCCATGGAAACGCAAAGGAAGCATGGCTTACTGCGTTCTTTATTAATAAAGAGTCCTGCACCCTTAGTTCCAATGACAGTCTTCCTACGCATGCGTAGACTCCGCATGTAGCCGCCTTCCAAATATGCACACAGATGCGTTATGAGACCGCACACATTTACAGAGCAAATAGTGGGGCAGATCGGATTGAAATATTGACAAATAACGCTGAGGAATGCTCACAGAAAGACCCATATAGTCTGCAAATCTGCCTGTCGCAATCCCTGCTCCATCAGTTCAGTGTTTACAGTTATCGCAAATGTAGGTGATTCCTTACAAACGTGTCTCACCTCTTGGCTCAGTGCAGCAAATGTTTTCTGAAGTTCCTTTGCAAACTCCAGGTTGTGATTGATTTCGTCATACTTCTCAACTGCCTCCTAGGTTAGTAAAAGAGACATTTTAATACTATAGTACAAGTATACAGATTTGCACAACAACCCCCCAGGCCACGGTTTATCACTGAATTCCTATCTAAGTGTGTGGCGTGCAAGACACTCAAAATGAAGAATGCATACAAAGTCAAAATCTCAGAGGGTCACCGTCACTGCTGAGGTAAAGCATCGACTTTCAGCTCAAAATCTAGTAACAAACGATTTCCACACACTGCACAAGATCACAAGTTTAGTTTAATCATTTTGTTGAACATGCAAAAAAGCAGAAACGGATACATTACACGATACAACAGTGGCAGTATCCAGAAGGGCTGAATAGGAAGATTAGGGATGCCACGCCTGAGCTGAACGTTGGCCTTTGACATGGACACATCAACCTTCGAGTGCAAATCAGTCACACTCAGTGTGACTGATTAAATTACATTTGCTGGCCTCAGCAGAACAAGTTGCTTACCTTTGTAATGCTCTGTCTAATGGATGGTTAAGCTGCAACAGATTCGTCACAAGTACTCCCTTTTTAGGTCTCGCCTACCCAGCGCACATATGCTGCTTAGAAGAGATCTTTAGCTATCGGTTCCCTTTTTCGCCCAAAAATGTGCAAGCGTTCCATTGCCTTCAATGGCAAAGGGTGCACGTGGCGATTCACTTGCGGGAGCGAGCGGCTGGCGCCATATGTTATCAATTATTACAGCGCCAGCTGCTCGCTCCCGCAAGTGCATCGTGCAGGCCCCCTCCTCTCTCCCCTCCTGCCGCCGCGCAAGGCACGCGGCACGCTTGTCTTCCTGGTTTTAGTCCGGTCTCAGTTGGTGTTTTTCATGAGGCATTCTTTTTTTCAGTTTCCTATCAGTTTCCCATACTTGTGAGTTTCAATTTCCTGGTTTCCAGGTCAGCTTTTGTTCTGATTTTTCTCAGGCAACATGAGGGTTTTTCTTGGGTTTGTCCACTATTTTTTTCCTTGCTCTGATCCCCTGAGGCTTTGTCATCTCCGATGGAAGAGCGCCCGAGCCCCCGCGGGCGAGATGACAGCCTGTTACTAATAGGTAGAAGGGGGGAGCTACCAAACACGTCACCCAGTCATGGCACCTGTCAGATCCCACTGTACTGTGACGCTTTATGTGAGGAGGACAAGAGTGAGGCGTAATAAAGCCCCTCCGAGCCACCTCACATGGGTGTCAGCTGTGGGTGAGGGGTCTCCAACCTGGTATGCAATTGTACTCTCCCCTACATCACTTGTTACACTCTGCTCACACCCCTAGAGTGCTCAGACAGTAATGGGTCATTGCAGGTCTACATACCTGTACTGTGATAGGTACGTCACTCCCCTAACTCCACCTTCCCATACCCATCTTAAGACAGTGATCTGGTATGTCAGGCAATGGCGTGCGTATGAGTAATATTCCATTATTGATCAAGTAGTACACAGCATGCACACAAATGAAATGATGCTTAAAAGTTCAACTGAACTGGCTACGCCAGAGCCATGCTTATCTCTACAGCATGGGCTCAGAAAACAGATGCCGCGAAGATCAGCCGCCGATGGGCCCGGTTGTCAGTACACCTGCTGCACCAATTGAAGGCACACCCCTGCTGCTCATCTCCACAGCAGGCGCTCAGCCCACCGAGATGCTTGGAAGAAGTCGCTGCCCTCGGGCGGGGGTTGTGTATCTTGTATCTGCGCTGAAGGTTTCTCGGCATTCCTTGCGTCCTCCCCTGGTCTTTGACCCTCAGCTTGCATTCTTAAACGTTCCTCTTAGACGATGGGCATTGAGTGGACCCTGTAATGTCCAGGTTTTTCATCCGGCTGCTGCACCTCAAGGCCATGTCTGAGCACAAAGCAGACACTCACCTAGCAGTGCCAGCACTCCCTACACCTGCAGGCGGCGCCGCATGCGCAGTCAGTCCCCGTCTACCCTGATGAGCCTTCTCGACAAGGCAAGTTCCAGCAATTCATTCCGGCGCCCTGTACCCCTGTTCTTTCCTGCTCAAAGCACAGTACATTTTCTTATTCATTCTTTGAGAGGGATGAGGTGGGGGTAGGAGCAGCTCCAAATTACACCCCCACCATGCTTCTGCCTCAACTTAAATTTGGCTTTGCTTATATTATTAATATTTATAACAATTACATCATAAAAATGATGGATGCAATAAAATGTAAATCCAGTATTTGTAAAGCGCGAACAGCTACCCGAAGGCATCCCGGCACTGGAAGATTAAGCAAGCTATTGCCCAGAGTCACATGGTGCTGAGCTGACCTGCCACCGGTGCCAGGAATCGAACCATGAGCCCCAGATTCCAGCATCAGTCGCCCTGGCCGCGGCGCCACACCTCTTCCCTGCAGTGCGTTGTTTAATATGGAGATTCATCACACACCACTGCTGGTTCTAATCCCTGTAACAATAGAGTGATCACCTGAATTAATGAATGTGGTACCTTGCTAGCTAAACCCTGTCACTTCTCTGGGAGTTGGATGCGGTATTGAAACACATTTGGAAACATTCCAAGCAGGCAACATGCGCAGGGTCAGAGTCGGAAATTTTTTAGGTCTGGCCTGCCTGAATGCATGTGCCTAGCACATTCACTCTTGGGACTTGGGGCCTGCCAATTGCTTACTATTGGTGGGGTTCTTCGCCACTCATTTGCAGCCTTGGGTAGGCATGCTGTCTTCACTTCCTCTTCTTTTGGCAGGAGCACCACAGAACAAACACAGATTGCTTCAGGCATATTAAGTTCCTTCAGCTGCTGGCACTGTGATTCAGGTGGTATGTTTTTTATTTTGCTTCTTACCCTCCTAGCCCCATTGACCGTGTTAATTTGCCCATCTGTGTTGCTTTATCACCGCTGCCAGGGTCGGATTGGGATCGAAAATCGGCCCGGGCACTCCAAAAAAAAGTGGCCCACATTTGTGTATTGCCTTTCCGCAAAACACTGCTTCAGCGAAGTTTTATGAAAAGAAAGGGGGTGGGGAGGCATGTTTTATTAACTTCACTTAGATAAAAAAATTGCACAGATTAGTCCACACTGCTGAGCCACACATGAATGCAAGTGAGAACACTTCTGCTCAGGCCCCCTACCCCCGCTCAATCAGCATAGATTAATGGCCGTCCCAGCGAGAGAAAAGCAGTGACACTGATGGGAGTAGATTTCATCTGCAGTCAGGCATTGCTTTATTTTTGTGCTTCAGAATGCATTTAAAATGGACACGCACATTTTGGTGCAAATTAAAACACATGGCACATAAGACATGAAATGAGGCCTAGTAAGTCTGAAATGCTTGTGCTGAATTAACATGCATTTTTGCAGCGTAGAGAAAAGCGTGATTTGAGTGGCTTTTTTAGCTTTGAGGATAACTGTAGAATGTGTTCTTTTCCCAGCTCTCTTCCTTGTAATCTACACCCCTGTCCCGGTCTTAAAAGACTTTGGCTTGCTGCATATTAAAAAAAAAAAAAAGAAAAAAAGTATTTCAGTTTATAACACCTTTTTATAATGGTCTTAATTAGCACATGCACCAAACACTACACATGGGGCTAAATGCTTTTTGCACAAAACGCTAGCTAGAACATTAAAGCATGTTGCTATGATTATGTATTAACTATGTGCGCTTTTAAAATCTACACTAATGCATAATAATGCTATGTTGTACATTGCACATTTTTTTGCATGTTGTGCACAAATAAGAAAAGCTGCTTTAAACTAATAGCTTTGCTAGGAAATCTTTTATAAAGGATATTAGTATGGGGTTGGGAAAACATAATGAGCTTATTTACATAAAGTTAATGCTCTATTGTGTTAGTTTTGTTTTTGGGCTTAAGAAAAATGGCTGCCTGTGAATCCAGCAAGGCTGTGACTTGCATTAAAAGGAGAGCATGCGCAAATGAAACCAGCGTGCCTCAAGTACAGGAGTAAAGGCCACTAAACAGTACATTCTTGTTATTGTGCCAATGTACCAATGTTAGTTAAAGTATCCTTCCTGCCTGCAATAGGACAGGAAGGAAAAATAGGTGCTAAACATTTTTCCTAGTAAATGTTGCCAAAACATAAATGTATTAAATCATTAACGTTTCTTTTGTTAAAACTGGTATGGTTAGGATTTTGCAATGAGATCAGGGAGAGACCTCATGCCATCATGACTCACCAATCAGGTACAAGCTTTCCTGGAAATGCAACATTTTGTGTAGTCTGCCAAGAATTAGAGTATAAATAATGACCTCTTAGGGGGAAGTGGGGGTTCTTCTCTTTAAATCAGGGGGCCTCTGTCCGAGGGAGGGGAGAGGAGAAGGAACAGATTAGACCAGACATTCATATGGGTTAGGTACGAGAAACGTCGCGGGAGGAGATTGCTGCAGTCTGGGTGAGAATTTGCATCCGAACGGAGGTTTCTTGCTTATTTTTTTTTTTTTTAGAGAAGTCCTTGCATGTCATTTTTAGCATGGCAGGCCACATTCCTTTAAGGTCTTGTGAAGGAGGGGACGCTTTAAAGGAGCAGCTCCTGTCTGATGGAGAGGGAGAGAGACCGATTGAGCATCACCAGAGCAGAGAGTGCAGCTGATTAGAATAGGTTCAGATGTTAACATTCTAAGTTTATACTTTTGACTAATTATTTAATTTTGAAAAGATTTGTCTTCTGCATTCATTTCTCTTAATGGGAGATTTTTGCAAATTATTTAATTATTGATTAGCCTTGCAAGACTTATTTTTCTTAGAAACTCAAAGAGTTTTGGCTGACATTTGCGCCATATTTTCTTTTCTACATGTGATGCTTATATGCAGACTGTAATATGTTCTGTATTAATGCTATTTTCCTGTTTTCCAAATTCTGTAACCTGATTGATATTTTACTAATGAATAAAGGGTTAGAGAAAAGTTTAACTTTTGACTAGAAAATAAAACCCTTTAAAAATACTCAACTCTTTATTGGCTTACATAATTACAATTTTGACTGGGCATGTTTATGTAAAGTCTCCTGAAGGTAACACATGGTGTCAAGGGCCCAACACCTTTTCAGCGGTAAAATTGAGGTAGATGAGGTTTTGTATTGAGAACTTACCATGAAATTACCGCTGTATCAATACCTCCGCCCACTTGACTCTTGAAAGGACACTCAGGCACCCAACTGGGCTGCTGGTGGCATCCTAAAAGCACAGACAGCCCCCAGGCTGCCCAAAAAGCAGCCCATAGCTAGAACTCTACTACCAGTCCTTCAGCCATTCCCAGAGTGCCCGCATTACCAATCCAACCCTGCCCCCTGCCTTCAGTCTGTTTCTTCTACCACTCCCACCAACCTCCGTTCCTGTTGCTTCTTACTCTCCCACTCGCCATCTGTGTTGCCACTTATCCCACCTCCTGACCCCGTCCCAGTTCATTCTCCCCATCCCACCTGTCCCATCCCTATTTCTTCTCTCCCTCCCACCTTTCCCAGGCCGTTTCTTCTCCCCTCAGCCCAACCGACAGAAGAAAAAGAAAAAAAAGACTGGCCGCTTCATAGACCACTTTACAATCCAGTTCTTCACCCCATCCCAAACTTCTGCTCTCCAATCCCATACATCACCCCCACCATCCCATTGTCCTCCCCACACACCCCTTCATTCTTCACCCCCACAACCCTTCAGTTTTCTATCCCCACCTGACTGGTGGAGCCAATAGCTTGTCAATAGGTTTTGTCAATGTTTGTTCTAGTGCATCATGAGTAGGTTGAGCAGGTGAGAAATTGGGTTGGATGGTGGAGTGTTCTTGGATTAGTGGGGCCTGGTGCCACTCAAAAGTGAGGCGATAGTGTTCCTAACCTGATCATAGAGGGATTGAAGGCTGTGTCTCATTCTGCTTACCTATAACAGCTTAGGGGCAGGATAACACTAGTAGGTGCAATAAGAAATTAGAGAGCCAGTACAAAAAATGTCAGATCTTTACTTTCACAATTTAGTATCCTATCTACTTGAAGGCGGAGGGGGCTTTGACCCCAGAAACATTTCTCTAAACTTCCTACTTCCTCAAAGCTCATGGAAGCTCAAGACCGCCCATGTTCTTAAGAAAGCTTTGCTTAATGGTACGCCAGTGTGCGCAAAAGAGCGCGTCTTAGCCTGTAGCTACTTTTTAGTGCAAAATTAATGTCTTATTCCTCATTAGGACTTCAAGACTCCTTTCATATTTCTGGGTGCTCACAATTTGGGGCATCCACCACTTCAACCCACAACGTCCATCGTTCAACACTTACATCTAAGAAGCGGGCCACAATGCGGCTTGACTAGGAGTATGTTTCTCCACACTCAGTATTGCATGCATACGATACATGTTCATTCACCCTTAATTTCAACATCCAGGACATTTGTGCCATGAATCCCTTGTAGGAAGGGAATTTCAACAAATAAATTACATTTTGTCATACATGTTGCATATTGTCCTATCTGAATTATCTTACCGTCCTTTAGGTGTTGTAGTGTGGATACTAAACAAAGTGTTGTTGTAACTGACCGACTGGGAAATGTGTCCATTTAGGAGATTTCAGAGTAGACCCGCAGTTCACGGTAGAGATATACAACGAAAACCTTTGCATAGAGAGTGACCGTGGATTGAAATATTTAAAACTGTATACTAGATGGAATGAATAAAACACATTTTTTCGTGTTTCTTGTTTACTCCTCTCATGGTTGCTTTAATTTGTGTTAGACGATTTAAAACTATGATCAGTCTGCCTTATATAAGACCCAAGACAAAAGACTGAGAAGAATTTTGCAATTGGACCATGTATAGATATTCAGTTAGGTTGATGGTGGTAGAACAGAATATTAAGAGTAAGTCTTGTGAAACATGCGACTAATTTAGAAAATCTTGGCATATTTCAGGGAGAGTCTCCTTAAGGATGATTGATGCATATAGTGGGACTGCAGCAGAGGGATGGTGAAAATAGGCGTAAACATGGGGAATGGGGAATAGAATTTAGTTGATGTATGTTCCTTTTCTCCGGGAAGACCGGTATGAGTTTTTGAAATACTGATGTTTGAAAGAAGGGCCACAATAAAGTTTAATGACCGAAGCTATGCATTATTTTCTGTTTAACAAATACAAAAATTCGAACTCCTGGTGAAGGGGCTACAAAAGATCCCAAAAAGTGCTGAGAAATTGTTTATTGATTTGGATCTGTGCAGTCATTTTGAAAGGCTATTGAAATGCACTGGAAGATGTAACATTTACATTGATTTAATCATTTATTTGAACAGATATATTCATCCCATTTCAGGTGTGCGACGTTTGTTTTTAGTAAGCTCAATGTTGAACAATATACTTTGAATGCAAAAACCTTGAGCCGAAGATCAGCTGGTATCTTTAATATCCTGCTGGAGACCTTAAGTAGTTGCCTGCATCACAGTGGAGGTTGTGGACCTTCAGTGCCGCTATTAAGCTCCTATGGACATTGTTTGCTAAAGGCAGCCATATTCATCCTACCTTTGTTTCGCTGCAGTTGCCACTCGTTAAAGAGATTTTCTATGTCAACCGAAGGACATTGCTGGTTTTAAGGGCACTTGGTTGGACATGTTTTGCTAGCCTTTGCTAGGTTGATGAGGTTGTGGGCTGTTAGTAATCAGTTAGTGAATGCGTGAGCGATTAAGTGTGCAAAAAATAGAGGCGGAGCTTTAGGTGAGAAGCCTCCCGACAGTAATGCCCAATAAGTGACTGAATTAATGAAGTGAGGATTTTATATGTTATTGAAATTCTTAATTAAACTTGTGTTGGGTTCGATGCCTAAAAGGGTCTCATTTTAGTTCCTGGAATATTCTACAGTCTTAAAACATCTTGTTGCAGTCTGGTCACCAGAGGTAATCTAGGAAAAGCCTCTAGCTTGGGGCCACAGGTATAGAAGGGCAAACCAAGGTAGGCTCGAGCCTGGCTAGAGCTGAATACCTGATTCGGAGAAAGGCCTTGGCCAATGGAGAATGGCACAAAAATAAAGCAAGAACAAGCACCCCTGTTACTGCCCCTTCTCTCCCTAATGGAGTTTTTAAAACACAAAAAGTATTAAACGCAAAGCAGCTGGGTGGATGTATGAAATATGCTTTTCTGGCCCAGTATTATCTTTCTTGGCTGAATTATGGCAACATCATTAGGGGAAAGACGGGTTCTTGAATATCTACGATTATGGTTAGAAGATAATTATTTTATTAAAGGTCACTCAGCGCAAGATGGAGTCTAATACATTTAAATTGAAACCTACAGATATTGAAGAAATAACTTCTTAAATTTGAAACCGTTTAAGCATATTTTTACATAACATTTGTTGCATGATTTACATGCCAACTCTTGTGAATGGCTTGCTTTCAGAGACGTTTTAAGGTAAGGGAAAGCGGGCAACTGCCTAGGGCCCCTCACCTTCCAAGGCCTCCCCTGGGAAAGCAGCGACACTCATTCCTCGAGGTAAAGCGCCGGCTACGTAGCCTGGAACTTAAATACCCTTTGTTATTCCCAGCACAGTTAAAAATAGTAGCCAAGGGCAAACAACATTTGACACCCCCATGGCTACCATCGAGTGACTGGACTGTGTTCCTCTGGACCCTGCAGCATCCTCTGGGACCCAGGGAGGAGACAACACAAGGGGTCGTCAGGGGGGAGAAGGCGCAGCGCACAGGAGAGCTGCACAGGGTTCGGTCCCAACGTTTCTTTTTTTTTATTTTACAGAATTTTATATAGCGCAAACTTGACCTGAATCTGGTATCAGAGTGCTTTACATAGCACCAGTTGCATTATATGACATTCAATTTTGTGCCATGGGCGTATGTTTGGACTTTGCGGACATGCAAGTAACACAAATTTGTACCCAGTCTTATTGTACACGTAGTACTGTATTTTTGTAAATAATAGTCATGATGTTGGAGTTATGTTTAGCATTAACATGCTCTGTGGGGCGCCCCCGATTCACATGCAGTGGCTGCTACTTGTCTGGACTATACGAGCAGGCAATGTATGAATGTTGTGTCACTGGTATCGCCCATGATACCGTCCTGGCAGTGGAATAAGGGGATAAGGGGGTCTAGTCTATGCATCTATGATCTTACTTAATCAGCATATGTTATGATTGCCACCTTACCCCACTAGCCATAAGTGGCTTTAAATACTGGTCTGTGGTTTGGACAGCTGCTTTTTGCAGGACTGCCCTTATGGTATTTGGAGACTTGTTTAATGTGTGTTGTGTACTCTGGTTGAGTTGCCATGCCACAAGCCCACTACTGACCCTCCAATTCATTTCCCTGAACGCCTTAAACACCACCCCCCCCACTTGCAGAGCAAGCTGGCCCATGTACCACAGGCACCACATGTGAACACCATTTTACTGAAAGGACAAACAACTGTATACACCTGGAACGTCCGGGCATTCACACCACAGCCAGCAGATACTCCATCTATTCCGACTTGGCAATATCAGGCCCAAATAGTCCTCCTGCAGGAAAAACACCTCACACCACCTGCAAATGCCTATTTACAGAGGAGATGGGGTGGGTAGTTTTACGCCACAGGTTATTCAGTGTTCGAATCAAGCCAGGTACCCCCTTCGCCAATAATAAAACGGTCATAGACACTGAGGGTCGGTACGTACTGATAAAAGGACGGCTGGATGGTGGACACATCGTACTAGGGCCCTTGTATGCGCCAAACGGACCAGTCTTCCTTGACATGCTGACCAGCAAGCTTTCCAACTGACACAGGCTACCCTGGCTATTGCATAGCGATTTTAACTGTGTTGTACGCAGTTGCTGATCGCTCTTTTCCCCCCCACTCCCTGGCGCTCCCACGTGCTTGCCGCTAAAGCATTAAATATATGGATGGCGCACCATGACTTCTAGACATCTGGTGTCAGCATCATGTTGAGGATAGGATATACTCCTACTATCCCGGATCACAAGGCCTCCATGTGAGATTGGACAGACTGATCTGTACGAATGACATTTCTCTGGCAGTAGTTAACACGGAATACACAGTTAGAACTCACTCAGTCCATAAAGCACAATACTTGCGGTTGTCCTGGGACTCGATCCAGACCACCATCCCAAGATGGCATCTGCAACCTGAGACACTGCTGAACCCACTACTTCATGACACCCTTAGTTCTGCTAATCGCTAATTATTTCAGCGACAACACACAGCATCCTCGTGCCTTCTGGAGTAGGGCGCTTTTAAAGTAGTTATACAATGCCACGGTCTCTGAGCACTGCCTCGGAGCACAAACAGGTAAGCCAAAATCCCTGAAAGATGATCTTCAGATGGAACATTGGTTACTTCGCTTAGAAACCCAGGTAGTGGAATCCTCAACAATCCAAGCACAACTCACTGCTAAAAGAGCATAGCTCAATTACCTATTGGAGGGACTGCGATGTTTAAATTATAAGTCACTCTGCCCGCGCACATCGCAGTGGACCGTGCCGGCCACCTGTTGGCCTCGCTTGTCAGTCAGGATGACATCTGGTTGCCCATCACTGAAATCCACTAGTCTAAAAGCCACGATGGTGGGTACCCAAATCAAGATACTCCACGAATTCACATTTCATTACAAGGCACTATACAGGACCACAGCCGTGGCCTCCCCAGTAGAAATACAGCCGCAGCTCACTACAGTCGGGCTCCCCAGTCTTACCCCCGAGCAAAGGCTAGAGCTGGATGAGACGATCACAGAGGAAATACATGCTGGTATCTGCACCCTAGCCAGGGAGAAAACACCTGGTCCCGATGGACTACCAACAGAATTCTCTAAACCCTATGCTATACTCCTACAGGACCTGGGAATCCTGGTCAACGGGGCTCCAATAGCATGGCAACCACAACCAACGTCCTTCCTTTATTTAGGTATCCACATCAATCACTCTGCTGATATTTTGGACTGCACTCTTACCAGAGCAATAACATCTATGGGATCTCAAAAGAGATTTTGGCAAACATTACTATTGCCAGTTATGGGCCACTGTTAAAAAGGATAGTACTGTCCAGGATATTATATTTTTACCAACTTACCGGTATATATTGGAGCCAAAACATTTAGAGAAGTAGAACATTGGACCAGAGATGTCATTTGGAACAAGGGGCGTCACAGGGTGGCATTAAGAAAACTATACGCACAGGTAGAGCAGTGTGGTTAGCTGTGCGCAAATTGGAATTCTATTACTTAACTGCACAATTACAGTGGGTATCAAAAAGGCTGACAGGATTGCTGCTGGATGGTATGGTTACGTTACTACTGGCATGGTTACTGGCCAGCATACATCACCCATTTCACCCCATAGCCAAAGCACCCACACCACAGCCGACACTGCGGACTCTTCACTGCTATAGGCATAGTTTGTATCTTCCTCGGGTGATGGTCCAGTACGCACTGGCGCAGCCCCTACTTAGCATGCAAAGGGACAGGGTGGTCACAACAATAGCAGAGCTTGCACCCTGGCACACCAGGGATACAGACACTGGGTGATCTGTTTGAGGAGGGAGCACTACTGATGTACGAGAGGTTATCCCGGGGAACAGACATTGCCTGGGTCAGTTCCTGTTATACAACTCACTAATAACCACAAGGTTGCAGGCCTGGGAAGAGCTGGACAGTGAGGCCCAGCCCAACCTAGTTGTACAATAGCTACATGTAATGGGTGCGGGCAGCTGGTTAACCGCTGCGCTACTAGGACATTCCAGAGACTCCCTCATATGTCTGTGTGGCAAGTGAGACGCGAATAGAGGGAGGCCAGGGGTGGACAAAGAACGGGATATGGTACTAGCAAGCCCTATGGAAATCCCACGGGACGCTAGATTCCGCCTTATACAGCATTACGTTATCCACAGGCCAAACCTATTGCCTGACAATTTGAATAGGTACTTTGTTACATATCTCGGTCTACCCCCGCTGCGGCCTGCCCCGCTGCGGCCTAGTGAGTGGCGACCTCCATATGTTGTGGTCCTGTCACATTTTACTATGATACTGGCTGGAAGTAACGTCCTGCTTACCTCCATGCACAGACAGTGTGGAACTGCATTCCTGGAGGGAATGTGTATTGTGACGGTTCCCCCAGATCTGAGAAGCACAAAGTAACTTCCAGATTCCTAGACCTGGGACTAATCGCAGCCAAGCAACTAATCACTCGCAGGTGGAAACACTGATCCCCCCCCCCCCCCCCCCCCTCCTCCTCCCCCCACACAAGGCATGGAAACAATCTCTCCTAGTGTGGGCACAAGCAGAAAGTACAGCGTTAAACAGAGAGGAGGCACTGGAGTTAAGAAAATACCCCATTGCAAAAGATTGGGATTCCATACTAAAGGTCTTACAACTCACTACACACCCAGTGGTAGGAGCCCCGTCCAGGGACACGGTACTTGAGTCGCGTTGGGTACACTCTGGTCCAGTGTCAGCGACTATTTGTGGATGGCCCAGGGACTATGAATGCGCCATACAAAAATGCACGTGTACGCAGCTCGCTACTGGGATGCCTCGTGTGGTGGTCAGAGAGCAATAGGCGTCGCTGATGTTATGAACTGAGAATGGGCTAGGCAACTTTGTTATATTAATGTTGGAATTGTTATGGCTTGCAACTGTTCTGGTGCTGAGCAAAGTTGAAAAAACAACAGTTGATGGACAGAATGCAGAACAATGTCATACATTCACCCCAGTACAGAGATCTGGGCCTAAATCCAATGTTTTTTGCACTCCACACCACCCCAGTTCAGACATGGCCATATGCAAATCAGCTTTGACCCTGTGCCTCATGGGAACAGTCCAGCCCGAACTGCCAAGCCATGTCTTTCCTGGACCGGAATCAAGCATCCTAGCCGTCTTCAGCCAGGATAGCTAAGTTGATTCAACTGAAGACCTCCAGACCACAAATCTTTAGCAGGGGACAAACCAGGGGCTCGCAAGCTAGATGTGTATTACAGGTGCTTACTTTGAATCATGCCTTACTGGGAACGAATTGACGCATACTCTAATAAAATGTTTGAATATTGTTTATTGTTAGAAGCTGAATTGTTAATTCTACTTTTTCATACCATACATTGTATGCAAGTATAAACACAAAATGCAACTAAAGAGATACAAAACAAAAAATGGATGTGGATTGTAACTCACCTATGTTTCAAAGCTGGCTGCAGGAAATGAGGAAGGTTTGTTATTTGGAATTTTGTTGGGCTAAGTACTGCAGCAGATGTAATTTTTAAGCAGGTATGGACTATTTATAAATTGGAAAATTGAATCCAGACTGCCTGTCCCCATTTCCCTAAAAGGGAAGATTAGCCGCTTCTAGAATAGAGGAGCCAACTTAAAGGCCTGTACATCCCTTCATTAGCAAGTAAAAATATGTTACACTTTCGGTTCATACTAAATGTTATGTATCATGCTTGTGGTAATCACAATAGATTGCAATATTCTACTTAAGTAAAATGTGATAATAGCCAAGTTATTTGTTTGCCAGGGTTATGCCAAATAATGGATATCATTTTTTTAAAGTATTTGTATATACAATTACACATGTTTGTCAAAAGTTTGGACGTTTGATTTTTGATTGAAAAGATACTTCAATTAGACACATTTGTATGTGGTATAAGATGTAAAAAGTCAGGCAGTGTAGTGTGGAATAAGAAGGGAAATGTTTTACCCAGTAAGCATCTGTTCTTTGCATGTACAGCTGTAGATTCACATGCTTTGCATACTCCTGCCATCAATTGTTGGGTCAGGATGTTTGCAAGTTGTTTTTCTTCACAGAAGCCTTTCAAGTTACAAGATAGAGGACTCCTCCTTTCGGCGATAGTGGGTATGGGCATCAACTCCAGTGTTAGATTGTTTTCCCGCAGAAGGTGACAATGGAGTTAGTAGTAAAAAATAGAGATGTCCATGCGTATGTATATATAATAAAAGAAATGCAGCAACTATAGGTACCCGGGGAGGTAGATGGGCGCATGTGAATCTACAGCTGTACATGCGAAGAACAGATGCTTACTGGGTAAGTAACATTATCCGTTTGATGCATGCGAGCTGTAGATCACATGCTTTGCATAGACTATACAAGCCGTATTCTCCCAAAGCTGTGGTTAGCCTGTAGCTGTTGGCGTGGTCTGAAAGAGTGTTCCAAGTACTGCCTGGCTCACATTTGCTTGTCTCGCTAACACATCTATACAATAGTGCTTGGTGAATATGTGCTGTGTAGACCATGTTGCAGCTTTACAAATGTCAACTACGAGTAGGTTTCCTAAGAGGAATGCGCTCTAGGGGGTACAGTTAAAGTTATTTTCGCATAACAAGTTTGAATGCATTTAACAATCCACCTTGCAATACCAGACTTGGAGATAGGATTGCCCATGTATGGTGGAGCAAAAGCAACAAAATGTGTTTGATTTTATGAAATGATTTTGTTCTTTCTATATAATATAAAAGGGCTCTTGACATCTAAGGTGTGTAGATCTCGTTCTGCCAAAGAATTAGGATGAGGAAAGAACACTGGTAATTCAACCGAATAATTGATGTGAAAGGCAGATACTACCTTAGGTAGAAAATTGGGGTTAGTACAAAGAACCACTGTCTCTGTAGTTGGAAAATGGGTTCTTCTATGGTTAGTGCCTGTAGTTCACCCACTCCTCTGAAGTGATTGCAATGAGGAAAGCAGTTTTCCAAGAGAAACTGTGGCTCACATTTTTGCATGGGTTCAAAAGGTTGGCCCATTAACCTTGTGAGGACTATGTTAAGATTACACACTGAGGCAGGTGGAAGTCTCAGTGGTATGACTTAAGTCCTTTGATGAAAGCTTGGATTATGCGCACTCTGAAAAGCGATAAATGTTGCCTAATCTGTATATAAGCAGCGATTGCAGCGAGATGTAGTCTGATTGAATTGTAAGCCAATCCTGACTGATGCAAGTAGAAGAGGTAACAAACTATGTTTTGTATTGAAATATCAAGAGGATTGAGGTTATTGTAATAGATAACAAAATGTTTCCATTTAGCTGAGTAACAGGCTCTTGTAGTAGGCCTTCTGGCCTCCCTGATGTTTATACAGTCTGGTGGAAGATTTAGATAACCAAACTGACTTCAGGAGCTAGATCGCAAGGTTTATTTGTTTGGGATCTGGGTGTCTGATTTCTCCATGGCTCTGTGTGGGGAGAGTGGATGTGGGGTGCAGCTTTTGATGAGGGAACCAGAGACCGCTCCAACATGGTTGACTGGCCCATGTAGGAGCTACTAGGATCAGTGTGAAAGATGTTTGTCTGAGCTTCCGAACCACTTATGGAATGAGTGGGAGAGGCGGAAAAGAATAGGCAAATATCCTTGACCAGTCCATCCATAGTGCATTGCCTTTGGAGAGCGGGTGTGGGTCACTGGAGGTGAAGTTTGGGCATTTTGCTGTGTGGCAAACAGATCTATCTGAGGGACTCCCCAACTTTGAAAGTGTGGGAGGAGAACCTGAGGGGGAAGTTCCCATTTGTGTATTTGCTGTCTGTTGAGGAGATCGGCAATCTGATTGTTCACTCCTGGGAGGTGTTCCGCTAGAAGATAGATGTGGTGAATGGCCCACCTTCATATGTCTTGGGCCAAGTGTGACAGTGTGAGAGTGTCCCCCCCGTTTTTGTATGCAATACATAGCAGTCATGTCGTTGGTACGAACTAGAACAGCTTTGCCAACCAGGTGAGTAAAATGCTTCGAGTGCTAGAAAAACTGCTAACAGCTATAGATGGTTGATATGGAGCAATTTTTGCTGTTCACTCCACAGGCCTTGTACTATGTGGTGCTGAAGATGAGCCCCCAAGCCAGGGAGGAACCATCCGCTGTTCACATGGTCTGTGAAACTGGGTCTATGAAGGGCGGTCCTTTTGATAAATTGTGTGTGTTCCAACACTGCAGAGAGCGATGAATACAACCGCTTACCAACACTAGATTGATTAAACAACCATGAAAAAGGTTCCACTGACTTGCTAAGCATTCCTGTAGGGGACGCATGTGAAGCCTGGCATGGGTAACGATGATGCAAGATGCCATTATTCTGAGTAGTTGCATATACACTGTTGCTGGAAGTGAGTGATTGGATTGAAACTGGAGAACTAGAGCCTGAATGTTCAGAATTCTGGCTGCGTTGGGAAAGGCCAGAGCCTTTTGAGTATCTAAAGTGGCCCCTAGGTAGTTGTTAGTATTGGAAAGTTGGTGATGTGATTTTAGCACATTGACTGAACCCCAGTTGATGTAGTAACTGTAGTGTTATGTGAGTGTGTTGGAGACATTCAGAATACATACTGGCTTTGATGAGCCAGTCGTCCAAGTAGGGGAAGACATGAATGTGTTGTCTCCTCAGGTGAGCAGCAACTACTGCCAGACACTTTGTGAAGACTTAGAGCAGAGGTGCCTCAACGAGAGTACCTTGAACTGGTAATGTTGGCCCGCTACCACAAATCTGAGAAATATGCGATGAGCGGGTTTTCTTGGAATATAAAAATAGGTATACTTTAAGTCTAGAGTAGACCGAAAGTCGCCCTGTTGCAGAAGTGGTAGTACTTTTTGAAGTATTACTATGTGAAAATAGTCTGACTGTATGTAAAGATTTAGTTCTCTGAGGTCTAGAATTGGTCTGAGAGAACCGTCCTTTTTGGGTATTAGAAAGTATACGCCTGACCCGTGGTTTTGAAGTGGTACGGGTTCTATAGTGCCTTTTAGAAGGAGAGACTGAACCTCTTGTTTGAGGAGGTTTAAGAGATCCGTGTAGAGTTTGTGTGACCGTGGGGGAATGTTTGGCGGATTGTTGGCAAACTCCAGGCAATAACCAGAACGAATAATTTCCAGTACCCATTTGTCTGTAGTTATGGACTGCCAGACAGGTAGAAAATGTGAGAAACGCCATCAGACAGGTGTTAAATGGTCGGGAGGAAGTGTAGGGAAGTCACTGTTTGGTATTGGAGGGGGGAGGTGCGTGTATTTGAGCCAACCCTACCTTCAGAAATGAGTCCCCACCATGCCAGAGGGGGATTGGCAGTCAGATCTTATGACAGAGTTACTCCCCGACATGGAGCCGGTCTGCCCCTCCCTCAACTCCCACAGGAACCCTACCTGGGGCCACCGATTACACCAACATGTCTATCCATCCCACTCTCCTCCCACCTTTTCCTCATACATTGCCCCATACCCAGTTAGACCTACCACTCACTGCACCCTTATTAAGGCACAAGCACACCCCACTGGCCAAACATTCCTGCTTAGTGACAGATTCATCCTCACACCTAAAGACCCTGCGATAGACACCCATTTGTCAAGCCATTAAGGTAGTCACTGGACTCCCCTGTTGGAGCCAAGAGTTTTTCCAGGGGCCACGGGAGATCTACTATACCTGGATGACCGTGGTTCCTAATGTATGATACTGAACATGCATTATCTTGGTCACTATCAGAGTTTAGGTTCTTTGCTTGTACTTTGTCAAATCTCGAGAAAAACAAATAAAAATTAATACTACGACAGTGCGCTAGTCGATCAGGTCTGGTTGCATTAATATGAACTGGTTCTCTACACCTGAATCATTGAATATGATGGGGGGCCTCAATATTTGATTTTTTTAAACTAGCACCCTCTGTTTAGGCACTATACACCCAAGGTAATAAAGGTCACTATGGTGAGCAGTGACATGCTTCCTTGGACTGATGCAATTGTGTGAAACGTTATCCCTGCGATGTTTTGTCTACAAACTAGCCAGAAACAAGCGAGCTTGGACACTGTAATCCGTTCCTTTAACTGATTCTGCACATGTAATCATGGTTACAAATACATTTACAAAAAGTTAAAGCGGAGCACACCTACCAATTGGTCTGGATTTAGCATTTCTCCATTATTCATGCGATCTCGGTAATCTTGCAATTTTATCTAAACACAATCAGAAAAAATGAATGGTTAAAGGATTGCAAAATTTAACTCATCTACAATCTTCATGAGTCAACAAACTTAGTTACAGTAGAAGGTGTTACATTTCTCCATTCAGAGCTCAGATTCAATAAAAATCTATATCAAGAGGGACACTGTACATTTACAAATCTTCCATTGGTGGTATCTTGTACTCTACCTCCTGTGCCCACTTAGTGAAACTAGAAAAAGTTGATGTACTATCTACAGCTCTACCCCAGAAACCGTAAGTATCAAGAAATCTGCATTCTGCATGAGAGCAAAAACCTTGAAAGCACAGGTGGAAAAATATCAACAACATAACACACAGGATCATTGACTTACCCATGTGGCAGTTTTGTTTTAATGTATTAGTTTTTGGTATAACACTGTTTAACCAAGAAGTGACAAAGAGCTTTACGACCAAAGCACATTAGCATGCGTTCTAAGCATTGATGTATGTATAACAAGGAGGTTCCACCTGTTAAGCAAGTGGTGAATATAAACAAAACTACAAGTATCTGGGAATATTTTTAGACTCCAAAAGCTCATTTGACAAGCAAAAAAGCCCTTCTGACCAAAGCACTGGCTTTAGAGACTGCAGCAACAAAATTGTTAAATAAACTACTAGGTCCCAGCTTTATCTCACTGTTAAAAGTGATGAAGGGAAAAACATCGAACTGACGTACAGCCAAGAGATTATGAAGGGAACTACAAACATTCTTCTAAACAAACTGACAACCAAAATCTTTAAACGAGCATTCCATCTGCCAAATTCAGCATCATCGGCACAAGTCCATCTCGAATTTGGCTTGCTTGACCACCATGGCGTAGAGGCTGGGGAATTTATAAAGTTTTGCAACAGACTGCATCAAGCCCAAGAGGCCTCATTGGAGGCCAGACTTTGGCAAGAAATTCTGAAAAATCACGCCAGTTACAAATACCGGCTTCACCTGGATAATGGTCCACAATTACTTGGTATTAAGGAATTTTGGGGAACAAACCCCCCACACCCGGCATTAAAGCTAGCTATCAAGAAGAGTGCGAGGTCATGGTACTTTCACTCAGACTTGGCAATCCTGTCAAAAAGAAAATACGCCTGGGTATTAATCACTAACTTTAATCCAGGAGTTGATTCCCTTCATTTATCAAGCACCTCAGCACTATCTGAAATGAAAGTTCCTGGCGCTGAGGCTGGGTGAATGGCCTTTTTTGAAAAATCTTTCAGAATGGCGCCGGAAAGACAGCAACACCCAATGCAGGTTGTGCGGCTACCAAACAGAGGGGTTGGAACACAGTTTGCCTATGCCCAACAATACTCACTTTTAGACATTTATTATCGTGAGAAGAATGGATAAGGCTTGGATTACGATCTTGCCGCCAAACCAGAATAGCAGCCTTCAAACCGGACAACACAAAGCTGAATATCGGGTTAAAAAAATGTGTTATTAAGCCAGCTGGTAGTTAAAGGCCGCCAACCCTGTCCCATTATTGGAGAGGTAAACTCAATCATTGGACACAACAACCTGTGTCACAAATTGCAGATTCGAATTTGGTGTGCAAGACTTTTAACAGCAGCTAATAAGCCAAGTAGAGTTTTAACTAAAAAGTTAATGGTTGTTTTTTAACAATTTTAACAAATGAATCAATTTTAGAAAATTAGGCTAGTGCTTTTATATAGTAAGGGTTTTTAATTTACAAACAAAAGTTCCCACACCTCCCTGGTATTAAAAAAATATGTAGAAATAAATATACAATGATCAGGTACACCAGGATTGCAGCAGAAAAGGCATTAGCCCAGACTCCTTGCAGAAAAGAGATGAAAAAATGAACATAAAACAGTATAAATATTCTTAATTATCATTAGCAACTGGATACCACCGCACAAGGAGTGTAATATTGAAGCATTATCTGCATAGGTAAGGACCAACAGTCAACAGTTCAAGCTCTTCAAACAAGAACATTTCTGAACAGTTGACAGATATTTCCAACCTAGACATAAATATAAGAATACTCAGAATGACTGCTCATTGGATCAGCAAAGACAAACAATCAGTCATGCATGCCCATGAGAGGAGATGGAAGAAACTCCCTTTATCTAACGAAGGTATTATGGAAAGAAAGCCAACCGCACAGAGCTCGGCTGGAATAATGCCATTGTTAACGGCCAAGGTGAGTACTTGTCTGCCTCCACTGCCAAATGTGGCTGAAACGGCGAGGGATGTAGCCAGAAGTGGAGTAAACTTGCTTGGGCACAAAGCACATACAGTTTTAAATCTGGGGCTCCCAGTCCTCTGCATGCGGAGGGCAGTATTTCATAAGCAACCCTTGGTTGTCAGTCTGCCCGTGTCATCATGGTCATTGGGAAGCATAACCTTTTAAAGAACTGTGCTGTGAGGGGCAGCAGGGCATTGAGATATAGAAATAAATATTTTGGCAAGACTACCATCTTAGGTATTGCGATACGCCCATGCATTGAAAGCGGAAGTTTTTTTCCATATCTTGACTTTAGATTCAAGCCACTACTGTTCGCCATTTTTCAAAGACAAGCTTAGATTGTTTGGAATCCGTCTTCCCCATCTCAAATTTTGAATTAGGATATGTAGGCACTATAGATGGTCAGCAAGAAGCCGCGGGGGTGTCGCGGGTTGCACAGTCAGATGGTCAGATAGTGCATGCTCGTTCATCTCCTGTTGCTATGGAGATACTACCAATTTAGCCCGCTGTCTATGCCAATACAGTTGTTCCTTCAGGTGTCAAGTAACCTCGCCAGGTGTTATTGTTGGGGTGGATAAGTGATAAGAGTTTGTGATCGGAGAGGAACTTGTGTAAATGGTTTTCGGAAGGCCCCCGTCCTGTGTCCAGCCTCAGCTAGGTCTCCGCTTTATCACCTTATATCCGCTCCAGCTTCTTGACTTATGCGCTTTCAGAAGGTTATTGTGCCTATAAGCATGTCTGGTATGCCTGCGCCAGGTGTGGACGTGTGCAGAGTTCAGAGGCACAACAAAGTGGGTGATCAGGCAGTTTGCTAGCTTGAGGTTTAGGAGTGGATAGTAGTCGTGCATGGACTCCTTAGCAGTCCAGACCCCAGTGAAGCTGATCTATGGCCTGCAGTGAAGGTTGTAGTACCCACAGTCCCCGGCAAGCCAGACGCCCCCACTGTGAATATTCTTTAATGTGGTGGCTTTATGGGTGGGGAGGGAGTGATGTAGGAAGCGTGCAACGACTAGTATTTACCGCCGTCGCCAGTCTACCTCCTCCATCGTGCACAGACTCCTTACTTTGCGGTTTCACCAGCCAGGTTCTGTATCAGGGACATCCGGTTGCGCGGGTCGCCGGCATCACCTCAGTCGACCGCAGTCTATCTTGTGCGGGGGCGCTCACTCTTCTCTTCCAGGAGGCATTCAGAGTCTGCCCAGTCTGTCATTCTGGCCTTTGTCAGGGCAAGCGACCCAGCTGAGGCCACTTTCCATATCAATGTGGCAGTGCAGGCCCTCGTAGCGTGTAGGTATGTAAATTCCAGCTGTACGCCAGACAGTGCTGGGCGCAGCCAGTCTGGTCTCTTGCGGCCTGCTCTGCTGTACCACTTGCTGGTAAGGTCGCTCCAATAGCTGTGTACATGCAGCTCTTTAACTCCACCCAGCGAGTGGTATCGGCGCCTGTGATGGGGACAGTGCAGCCACAATATGGTGGTCTAGAAAAGAGTAGATCTCAGATTATGGCGGATCATTCGTTCGACCGGCAGAGCTCACTCAGGGTGCAGCCATCTTGCCACTGGCTAGATCACGCCCCAAATCTCAAGTCAAAGTTAGTGTAACTTGTTTCTGTGTGCATCTTTAGCAGAGCTGCCACATTGTTACATTTAAAACTCATGTACCATCCCGGGCACACATTAAGCCTGCTCCACAAGAGCTTTCTTATCTACTGGAGAGACATGGTAACAACTCTCAGGAAGGAGAACAATGAGAGATTGCAGGCCAGAGAGGTGCCACCTCCCTCCTGCAGGAAGGTTCTTGGGTATAGTCAAAAGGCAGGCTTAAAAGGTGAAGCTGCCTTTGAAGAGCAGATGTGTGGTACCAAAGGGGAGGACTACCCAATGATTGAGGTAGACGGGCTGGCACGCGAAGCAGAGAGAGGGAAAGCCAGTTGCCAACCAGTTTCCCAGGGGCCTGGAGCCTTGAGGTAGCCACAACCCAGGGGTGGGCTAGTGAGATCTGTACACCTGAAGAGAGGTCTCACATCTTGGGAGTGGGCAGAATGGTGCATCCTGGGATAGCCAGATGCCGCACTTGACAGGAAGTCGTTACTAGGTGGGAGGGAAACTGGTGATCCATTGGATACCAACCGCATCCTGCCCTGAGGGCACCACTGCCACAGGTACCTCAGATCTCGAATAACTCAGAATGACCGAAGGAGGACTGCCCTGCTGCACGAGGGACCAGATAAGCGGTTGCACCGACTAAGACTGCACCTGCTGGCTAACGAAGAGGGGGACTGTGCCTGCTATGTCGTGCTCAAGGAGAAACAGTCTCCAGAGCGTAGTCAAGCCATGAGATCGCCAAGAGCCATTTGACTGGCCTCCTATTCGCAGCACTGAGATACAACCGCTGAAGAAGCCTGCTGGGGAGGTTAGCAGCCCAAAGTCTTCAAGCAACTACCACTGCGCAGCACAGAGGACAAAGACAAGATGCACCAGAGTTGCACCAGACTTGCACTAGAGTTTTTTGAGCAGGAAGTGGTATTGGAGAGTTGCTAGAACCTTCAGAAAGAGTTATCAACTCAGGAAGGATTGGCCTGTGACCGTGACAACAGGCGACTTGTGGTCTAGTGGCAACTGAACCTCGACCAGACCAGAGAGCATTTCGTAGATATCAATCTTGCAACCAGGACTCCCTCATCACCTTAGTGGACATAGGCATTCCTACATGAAGAACTCTGTTCACAGCAAGGCATCCTTAGCATCTCCAGCACCCTTCATCCCTTGCATCAGGACCACTCCATAGGAATCCATTGCTACACAGATGAAGTGCCTGGAACTGTAGAAGGACTACTCCTTATGTGAAGGCAACTGTTCTTAAGTACCTAGCTGGTCCCACTTACTAGCTCCCTGCCGGAGTTGGTCAAGTACTTTCAACAGACCACATTGATACTTAGAAACTTTTTTAAAAACTGTTTTAAGGAAAGGTTGGGTAAGTTTACAATTCATTGACTTTGCCAAGGTGTATCAGTTTCTTGATATTTAAGAACATATACATATAAAACGTGGTTAGAATTTGATTTGAAGCACATTATTGTGTACTCAGTCAAGGGTAAACCAAGTTTTGGGTGCAAGATGCCAACTACCAAGGTATGTACACAATAACAGTGGTCTTCAAAGCCTTAAAGAATACAATGCAAATGCCCTACGTTGCCGAAGTGCGGTGAAAAGAACTACTGTACATGCATAAGTGGAGAACCAGCACAATAAACAAAAGGAAAACAAGGGGTGCAACACCATGCCCTTCCCAGGGGGCGAGGAGAATTAATGTGTAACTCATGTGCTCTTAAGGGGTAATAATGGATAACGCAGTACATATGAGATAGGGGTGGTGGTACTGTCCCCGGTGAATTCATTGTAAAGCGGGAAGCGGGCAACAGGGGACTTGGCAGGTCTATTGCTTGTAAAATCTGTATCTTCAGAACCCTCCAGTTGATCTTTTTCATTCTAGTGTCTAAATTCTTATGAAAATACAGCCGAATTTTTATAAATGTGCGTCAGAACTGAGTGTTGTGTTTTCTTCAATTGTTTTGGAGCTGTTTAAATGCTTAACACGTGTTCCTTTGTGCAAATCTTGCTGCTCAGTGCCAGAGCTACCCAGGATTGAGCTGAGGGTTTGGCAGACGAAACCCAAGGGCCTTAAGGGGGTTGGTAACTATTACAGTGTGAGGTTGTACAATACACCAATTTTCTCACGCTAGCCATCTGAGTGCCTTAGATCTACAAACACTTCCAAAACTATCCACTTCACAATCTTACACCATGCACAACGTGACAGTCTTTCCGTGGCACAAGAATGCCTAATGAGCTTGAGGCCATTGAAACATTCTCAGATGACAGATCAACATGATTACACAGGAAATGAACAGGATCATTTGCATTATCCATTACAAAGACTGTCACGAAGAAAAAAAATATTCAAAAACTATTCTTTAAAGCTGCATTTTTTCCAATTTGGCATATTCAATATCATTCCTGGTCTGTTTAGTCAACAGAAACTCCATCTCTTCTTATTAGAGATTAGGATATAATATGCTTTTTACGATAAGGTTTTCCTGCAAAGCTTGTAGAGTTATTTTGCGCTATCATACCTTTCATTATATTTTACATGCACACATTTTATGTTTATGCTGATTTTATGGATTCTTTTAGCTATAGAAATTGATATCTTATTTCTGAGAGCACAGATTTCCAATTATAAAATCATTTGTATATATTTGACCCACCTACGTCATATTCAGACATAAGTCGGGGATAACAACAGACCCTAACGCCAGACTCCATTTTCTGCTTGTCTACCTTTCACGTTCTGTGTGGTTATTTTTCAAGTGCTAAGCAACAGGATGAGACTGCTGGAATAAAACACTTTTCAATATTAGAAGTCTTATCTCTTGGTGCAGCACTGGTGTGTGATATTTAAAAAAACAAAATTGGGACAGTTCATAACACAGAAAGCACAACAACCACAACAATTAACTATCCAGTGGGGTTATGTGGGAAAATAACCTGTACTTTCACGTTCAAGCGTTTGTGCACTGACCTAAGTTCAGACACCTGTATGCACGAAAGGCAAACCTTGAAGTGCTAAGCTAAAGCCTTAGTTTACGCAGCGCTAGACAATACTGAACTTCTCTCAGTTAAAGAGTGTGTCTGACCAATATTGTCCTTGTAGATGACAGAAGGAAATATGTTTAGCCACATTTGAGCCAGCTGGACACCAGGCGAAAATGGAGTAAATTACTTTATTCCAAGACTCGATTTTGCTCACAATCTAAGGCCGAAAATAGAAGAAAAAAAAATCATAACATGGGTTGTCCTTTAATCTGGGGTTTCTGTTGAGATTGGAGAGAATTAAGTAACCCATTAGGAAAGGTGCAGATAAGCTCTATTTTCAATCAGGTCAGCCTCCATCGTGAAAGGTGTCTATTAATGTTTTAATCGGAACGCTAGATACGATACATTTTTTATATTTACTAGTTACTGAGTAATACTATTTTAAAATGGCTGGAAAGAAGTTCTGTAAAAAAAAAAGGCTTGATAAAATCGTAACATTTAAAGGCATATTGGACGTTTATTTCCCATACATACTTCAATACAGTCAACTGCATTATAATAAATGTGAAAATCACACCGTTAAAGGGATCCAAAGTAGGCCATATAATTTGCATTTCACATTTAACTCATAACCGCTTCATTCCCCAAACTGAGCAGATCTAGTTTACCCTTACACTTGTTGCTTAAAAAAAGGAACAAACTGCACATACTACCTTCTTTTTCTCTATGTTCCTGATTTTGTGCTTGAGGCATATAAGGCCATTGTCAATGTACGTCTCGTATGCCTGGTATTGAGTGTTGGCAGAGGACAGCACCACAGGAAGGGCTTTCAGCAAAGGAGGGCTCCCATCGTCCTGCTGCCTGGTCAGCTTCATGCTCTTCTCTATAGAGAGCCGGCGGCACGGGGACTGGGAAAGCTGCACCATTGAACTGGTAGATCTAGAAAGAAATTTTAAACAAAGGTTTTCCATTAGGATTAATAAGCCAGAACGTTCCTTGCTACCTCACGAACCACACCGTAAGTGGCATCTGCTACTTTAACTACAGAAGTTGGACACCAAAGAACAAAAGCCCTAAATATGGACAATTTCAAATCTAATTTAAACATCACTTCCACCAGGTTAACTGATGCAGAGACTACTGTTTTAAGACCCAAACCATACATGTACCCATGCGTAAGATTAGAATGACTGCAATGATTCATACAAATGAGGAGTGTTGGCTTTTTTTGTTTTTGATTTGGAATGCATACGATATTAGAAGCCTGGAAAATGTAGACATTCTTGCAAAGAGCAGAACGTGTCAGCAGCAAGAGTGGAACAGTTGGTAAAAAAACTGCCTGGCAGGAGCTTGGTAATTAATTTCACTAGCCAGCACAAACTAAAATGTATCAAAATCCCCAACTATCGGCAGGAAAGAGGGAGGGTTGGCAATAAGTGGGCCCTCAGCGACGCAAAAGGTTTAATGAACAACACCACAAAAACTCACAAACATAATAAACCCATGTGATGGGCATTTGGTGCCACATGCTTCAGTAGGCATTAACAGTTATGGACGATCATATCCCTATATGAAATATACAAATTAAACTAAGACATAGGTATTAATATATCAATTAAAGAAATACATTTATAAACAAGGCCAAATGTAAGTGATCATGCTCCGGTTGGATGTAATGTAATGTAGTCTTGTAAAGCGCACTGCTGCCCTGAGGCGTCGTGGCGCTGTAGACCGCTGGGGAACCAGTCCTGGCTATCCCTGTGAGATGGTCCCTACTGGGTATCTCCAAGGTGAAACCAGGCATCCCCGGCGAATGTGTGGGGCCTTTGTAGAGATGAGGCAAGCTAATGCCCAGAGTTGCCGAGTGTGATCCCTGGTTAGAGTAGGCACAGAGGCAAGAATTATCGAGTCCGCTGACCCTGGTCCACGACCCTGCCGCGTCGGGAATTGAACCCTGGTCCCGGGCCGTTCTCTGCTTCCAGGTCTGCTGCCTCTAACCAGTGAGCCACACCACTCCTACTAAATGCACTTTTGCAGTTGAGTAACTGAGAATTGCATTACTGAATACAAAATCTACTTTAAGGTGTTAAAAATTAAGATATTGAAACTAAAACCTGGAGTTAATAAAGGAAACTGAAAATCGTGATGACTCAAAGCAAAACGACTGACTGAAAAAATGGTGACCCTAGACTAAGGACTGTAGTGGGTTATACTTAAGAATATAAAGTACTAGTAGCCCATCCTAACGTTGTCCGGGTATGAATTGCTGCCGGCCAGTAGTATATTGTTTTGTAGGATTTCTTATCTGTGACAGGCCTGTGAAACGCTCCGATTCACAGGGCACTGATCAGGCCCGGACTGGCCGTTGAGGGCACCGGGCAATCCCCCGGTGGGCCGCATGGTTGGGGGCCGGTTTGGGCCCCTGGGGCCGTTTTTGTTACAGGGCCGTTATGCTGCAAAAACGGCCCTGTAACAAAAACGGCCGAAAACCGGCCCTGGCACAGAGCACGGTCGCACCTCTCCCCCCTCCCCTCTCCTCCCGGAGGGGGGGAGGGGGGCCGGCCGAGCACTTTGCCAGGGCCGGTTCTGGTTCCCAGTCCGGCCCTGGCACTGATGAGTGCGCGTTCAGTAGTGTGTAAACTCTAGTTTCCCTACTTTATTTTTCCTTGCAATATTATATAGCGCGAACTCTACAACATGGCATGTGCACAATTTACATTACAGAAGAACACATTAATTTGTGGTAGGCATTGGGAGACGAAGCGATTTGCCTGGAATCCCAGGATGTTGAGCTGATGCAGAGATTCGAACGTAGCTCCCCAGCTCTAAAGTTCGCAATTCTAGAACTTGTGGCAGGAGGTGTGTCTAAAAGTGTATGTCTGTGCTGGCCATCAATGAGAGAGACCTGTGCATTTTTCAAATCGTTGGTGAAAAAATATGAGTATGTTGCTGGAGATGTGGGCCGCCGTGCCACCAATGTACGTACCGGGGGAGGGTAAACACCCATTATTCCGCAACTTTCTTCCCGCATACCATCACTCTGCATAACTTCATTACGAAAGTACCATGACTCCGCAATGCCATTATAACGCATTACATTTTATATGCTTTTACCACGTATACATTTACAACAAAATTCTTTGTAAATGCATGAATGGTAAAAGCATGTTTTTTTAAAAATGTTTGGATAAGGTAAGTATGGGTACAGGGGTATATGTTTTGGGGTACTGGGGGTATGTGTTTTGGGGTGTTTGGGTATTTTAAGGGTTCAGATATAGTTTTGGGTTATGAGGTACAGGGGTAGTTTTAGGGTTTAGGGATAGGTATGGGTTTTGGGGTACAGGAGTATTTTTGGGGTTCCAGGCTAGGTTTGGGTTTTGGGCCATAGGGGTATTTTTAGGGTTCAGGGGTAGGTTTGGGTTTTGGGGTACAGGGGTATTTTAAGGGTTCAGGGCTAGGGCTAGGTTTGGGTTTTGGGGTACAGGGGTATTTTTTAGGGTTCAGGGCTAGGTTTGGGTTTTGGGGTACAGGGGTATTTTAGGGTGCACGGGTAGGTTTGGGTTTTGGGGTACAGGGTTATTTTTAGAGTTCAGGGCTAGGTTTGGGTTTTGGGGTACAGGGGTATTTTTAGGGTTCAGGGGTAGGTTTGGGTTTTGGGGTACAGGGGTATTTTAAGGGTTCAGGGTAAGGTTTGGGTTTTGGGGTACAGGGGTATTTTAGGGTTCCGGGGTAGGTTTGGGTTTTGGGGTACAGTGGTATTTTTAGGGTTCAGGGCTAGGTTTGGGTTTTGGGGTACATGGGTATTTTTAGGGTTCAGGGCTAGGTTTGGGTTTTGGGGTACAGGGGTATTTTTAGGGTTTAGGGATAGGTTTGGGTTTTGGGGTACAGGGTATATTTATAGGGTTAAGATGGGTTAGTGTTTAAGGGTGTTGGGGTATTTTAAGGAGTAAGGGTGGGTTATGATTATGGGGTGCAGGGGTATGGGAGCAGGGTGGGATTAGCACACGATATGAGAAATGGCATGAAGGGCGGAATGTACCACACGCCCCCAGCGTTTGTCACGCCCTCAGCACACACCCACAGCACAACGCAGACAGGCCCACAAGGGACTACTTTGCTGGCACGGTTCTTTTACCTTTAAAATGTAAATGGTGGGCGTCTGCATTGCCTATGACCTTCTGCTGCAACTGCCCTTTCCAAAGCTGTATTGGGTGTTGTGATTGGTGCTGTGGTTCCTGAGATTACCCGCCTCAAAGGTTTGGGCTCTATTATATTAGTATGGATTTGAGCGACCATTTTCGTTTAAGACTGAGTAACGGATATCAAAAGCAAGTAAGGTTTTCCAATCTAAAGAGCGGCATGAATATGTGTTTGAAGATGTGGTTTACACAATCTGGAGTTTAGTGTTCAGGAATTATTCAACTATTTTACATAGTGAATTGGTAGTTTTGTGTCCTTTATTGCTTACTTAGAAATTAGGATGAGTTGTTCAAATAAAATTTCATCTAAAAGAGAAGAGGATCACCTCTGCTCATTTGATCGATTCAGTTAGGATTTGAAGGATTTAATGAATGACTTTAGATGTGGTTGCTAAACATATTATCATAATCTTAAATCTTTACTAGGTTCTGGACTTTTGGGGGTGCCACCTTAAAATATCATTCATTTCTGGTCCTTTCTGGTGAGTAACTGCATGAATATTAATGTTACAATACATTTGTATCAAATTGCGGCACAAAAAGCTCAAGGAAATTTTAAAAATCCATCTGTTATATAAACACGGTATACTACAAGGTTTAACTTTCTCTACTGCGCAGAATTACAGAGGATAAATATAGGAGTACTATGCAGTTCATCTTAAATGGCAAGGCACTGTCTTTTCACAGGACATGTCCAAGGTATGCCACAACTTTCACTAAACTTATTCAAAAAGGTGGGGGGGCATACTTGTATTTGTGAAAGACTGCTCCACGAACCATGAGATTAGAATACCAAATCCTTACAAAGGATTTAGGAAGGGTGTCTCAGACACTCAGCTAAGCTTGCATCTATTCAAAATGTATGCCTCAATGAGGCTAGACTGGTAAGCTGGCTCAGTAAGGTCACTTTCGGCAATCTAACTTTCATTTTCATTACTACAGTTATATACAGGCATAAACTAGGGCATCGCTGGGGGCTTGGTGCAGCCTAGAAGAACTGTTAATAACGATTGTTATTTTTAGGCTAGGGAATGCTTAACCAAAACCGGATACGCTGTTCAGAACATATTTCACCATACTAGCTATTTTTGGATTCGAATTAGCCATTTTGATTTATGTACATATTACCTAATGCTGGTTCCTATTAGGTAGTTCTAGTTGGAACCTAGTTCCCATGGGATAAGCGTTTGAGTTGCCTATATTTTTGGCGCCTGTTGACAGATCTTCACGGAATTTTACCCCCAAAAAGTGTGCCAGGGGTCTTATTGTGCATGAAGAGTTTCAGGGAGTTCAATCAAGCAAGGGCCGTAAAGAGGAAGGGGGTTTAAACAAAAAAGTGCATTTCCCATGTTATTTCCCACTGGGCTTTTAGACTACTACAGCTCGAACTGCTGGACAGAACTACACCAAATATGGCAGAAAGGTAGTAGCTCTTGGTCCAGGAAGAACCCTTTATTATTTGGTGTAACCTTAACCAGTAGTTTGAGATATTTAAAGAAATCCAAATTTGTATAGCTAGAAGAGCAAATACTTCACAAACATTGATGATCTCATGCAGAAATCCAATTGGCTGCAAATACTTCAACCAGGAAGTGTTGGCAGCCATCTTGGGACTCTGCCTCAGTTGTGTTCCAAAAATAAAAAACATAAAAATAAAGAAAAGGGGGCAGGGTAGGAATAGCATGACCCACTCTACCTTGTACAGGGGACCCCCGAGGGACCCCGCCAGGGCAAAAAAGCGCATATTTTCTTTAATTTATGCTGTGAAATCGTGTAAATTTGCTGCATTTATAAAAAAAATACACCAGCACGATTGTGATGGCGGTTGACTGATTACAACTCACGAGGGGCATCATTCTCCTTCTAGGGCAGGATCACAAGACCATATATTTATTGGTAATTGTTGAAAAGTGCTGGGACTGTATGCCTGTCGTTGGAAATTTCCTGCCATTCTGTTAGAACTTTCCTGGAATTAAAGCGATCATAGCAGGAAATGAGTTAAAACACCTTTGAGCAAAGTACTCATGAAGCACTTTGGCGCCTCGCATATGAAACACAAATGCAATTACAATTACCTGACAGTTGACATCGAACTAAATTATACTGTACGCATCGCATGAACTCAAACATTCAGTTCAGTGTCCAAATAAAATGAGCGGCTCCTGTACCATCACCACCAGCGTGGCGATTGCTTAAGTGTCCGCGTGTCATGATGACCCTCGAGTAATATATGAATTGGGTGTTGCCTGCACATTTGCATCCACCTGTTTTTATTGTGGTTAAGTGTTGATTGTACCATTTTTAGCAGGTGTGGTGTATTTGACATGCTTTGTGGACTGCCTCTATTTTACTCGAAACATTGCAACCAAAAATGTTTAAGCACACAGCTGATATTTGTGTGCTGGTACCACATGTATCAACCACAGGATACTTACATTACTGATACTCAGCTCAGGTGCTGATGAGCAATGGGCAAACACTACAGGTGGCCAGGCTATGTGGGCAGCAGCCAGGGGAGTGTGTATTGGTATTCAGCCTCTGGGGAGCTGATAAATGCCCGCGGAGCTGTGCAGAATTTGGAAGAGTTTTTCAGTAACTTCGTGGAACTCTGCAGAGTGAAACAGTGAGCTCCGCGCAGGCCAGGTTGCAGCTGCAGGTACTAATGGAATTGGGAGCAGGAGAGGTGGTATTGCTCCTGCAGTTCTTGGAACGTCAGCATGCCACTTCCTGTCCAAACATCCCCAAGGAGAGTGATGCCTATTCTATCCCATCTCACAAACCCCTCCAGCCGAGCAATATGGTGCAACCTTGTTCCTTGCCACAAGGTAGTCAGACCAGTGAGTCTGATATCAACCAATAAATCTAAACACCATTGTGTAAGTCAGGGAGGTTCCAGAGAATCAGGGCCCCATAAAGCAAGCCTAGCAGCCCACCCAGGCCCAGTAAGGTCTGTACCCACCCAGTAGGATCATTCAATAACAATAATCAGCTGTGAAGTCTGGTAATAGCCATAAAGGTCTGCCATTCCCATCTCTCCGTTGTAAGGGGAGTGACTGCCATTGACAAAAAAATCCACAAGGGCAACCACCCACCCAAAAAAACTCCTTTAACCGCATCGCTGCTGCAGTGATTTTTGCGCTGTGCGGCTGTTTTCCCTTTTCCGCGTTACATGACGAGCTCAGCTCGTCATCAGCACACGCCACCCGTGGGTGATGACGAGCTGAGCTCATCATCAGCGTCGAAGGGGTTAAAGGCCAGGGAAAAGTGCTGGGTTCCCTGACCGGGAACCACATTTTTATCCAGATATTCTTAAACACAGGCTTTGCTTCAAACAGAGCACTGTAACCAGGCGGGTCCAGGTTAAACAACCTTATCTAGATCTTGATTATTTGCTTCTCCCTTTACTATTGCATAGTTATCCTTAACTATTTTTCCTGTACCCAGAGCCCTAGGTTGTTCAATGCCAAAAACCTGCGCCAACTTGAACAATTGTTACC
Organism: Lissotriton vulgaris; assembly: GCF_964263255.1. Classification (NCBI taxonomy): domain Eukaryota; kingdom Metazoa; phylum Chordata; class Amphibia; order Caudata; family Salamandridae; genus Lissotriton; species Lissotriton vulgaris. The sequence goes on along the minus strand of NC_141686.1, from coordinate 42,345,935 downwards.
TTTCCTCATGTTTTCTGCCCAGTCACAGAATTTCTAAGCACAGGTGGCCAGGAGGGAAGTGATTTTACCTAGAATTGATCCTCACTCACAATCGGGCTCGACTTTGCTCAGAGTGCAGCTAATGGAGTTTTTTCTTTTACATACCTACCCAAAATCTGAGGAGCATTCCATAGCATGGGCTGTCATCATCCAAACAAGTAAACTATAGTGCTAACTTAATAGCCTAGACAGACATCTAGGATATCTATGCAGATTCCTCTCCCCTCACAAAAGCAACTCTTTTCTAAGACCGCCGTCTATAGAATAAATTAGTTTTCTTTAGGGTTTACATATAGATATTTACTCTGAATAATGAATCTGGGTTGTCCAGCAGGCCACGCAATGCCCTTTCTGTACAGTGATCACTGAGTCTCCTAAAATTGAGATGTTAATGGGGACTACATTAGGTTTACGATAGGCAAGGTAACCGTGGTAGTTTTGGGGGTAAACCCAGTGGTCAAAGTGCATTAAAAAAAGTGTTGGAACTGTGATGCTATTCTCAAGGTGGGGGAGAGTGGGCGAGTGAGCATGGGGGCATGGTCAAAGGTGTGCCTACAAAAACAAAATATTCGGTATCTTTTAAGTCTTTCACCTTTAGGTAACTACATATATAATAATGCACAGCTTAGATTAAAATTAAATGCAAGTTATGTTAATAAGTGGAACTGCACTATTGTACATTTGAAACATGAATGAACTGCACAAGAGAGCCACAGAATTGAATCTAGTTTGGAACATTGGAGAACAGTGACTTGTGTGTGTTTAGTGCTTCAAGGTCCCAGCCGGTTATAGAAAGCACTGATCATTTAAGTCACTATTTTAAACATGCATTACATATAGTATAAAATAGGCTGCTATAAAATGCGCCAAAAGGTCTAAGATTTCAAAGTGTTTCCAAAATAAAGATTTTTTGCAGACTGTATGAAGAGCAATATTTTAATAACACATTTCACACCTTATCTGGTAGATCCCTGATCATACCTCTCAAAAAGAATATATTTCGGTTATCACGAATCTTCAAGTGATTCCATCAACTAAACCCAATACCAGGTTCCAAGGACCCTTTACATTTGCAGATTGACCAATTTTGCCCATTTACATTTCTGTCAGGGAAGAAGGCACCCTGGAAAGGAGGCTTGTTAAGGGATCACACTACAGGATACTCCATGCCATACACGTTAGCTGAAGCATTTCACCTTCCGGAATTAACCGTCCCAGGAAGGTTGTCTTTTCACAAAAAGTAGGGGATCTGTTTTCTTAAATTAAATAGCAACGTCGTACCCCTCAGTCTCTCTCCCCTTTTCGACAACTAGGTAAACAGACTTTTCCGGAGACAAAAGCCTGCTTGCTGTAACTTCAGGGAGCAGCAGTGAGACTTTTTTCGTCTCTAGTAACAGTTTGAGCCAACAATCATTGTTTAAAAGAGGGAAACGGTACCGCACTGTCACTTGGTAGGCTGGAGCGGGACAGTGCAAAACCTTTTGGAGGAAGCTTTTCCGTGATTGTGATCACACTCCATTATTTTGAGCAGCAAACTCGGATGACAAACATCTCACGAGAGTTCTGATTTGTATCCTGCAGGGAAGAGATGTGCAAGTATGTAGCTTTTTTTTTTTAAAAGGTACATGAGATAACTGCGTTTTTATTGTGGGAAATGCGTCTCGTGCATTTAATGTACGCTTGATAGAATGGGTGATTTCACCCCATGAACCGGAAACGTCCTAAGTCCCTCGGCTGGTACTTTCAAGGCGAGAGTGGAAAGGGACTGAGGGAGTAAACTTTTCTGGACAGAAAAGTTACTTGGGGGAAACGTTGATATTTTTAAGCTAAAGGAATACGTCGATTGTATTTTTTTTGGCGAGCATGTTGCATATTTTCAGAAATCAGCAGCCCATGAACGGCAATCCCTGGCTAACAGGCACACGGTAACCTTTTCTTTTTTAAGATACGCACCTGCGAGCAATCATTTGGCCGCATAGTACAAGCCAGACTGGAGAATTTAATGATATTATCTGGGTCACACAGCCAGCGGTGGGATAGTTTAAACACACCCTGCCTTTCAGGGCCCCCAGTGCAGGGAGAGCTTGTAACCCTGTCCCGCACACACCGGCGCCCTCCACCCTGACCTCAATGCTCGAGGCAAGCTCCACACACAGGCAGTTACCTTTCTCCGCCCGGCTGGGGCTGAGTTGCGCGAGCCGTGCAGCTGCTGCTCTCGTAACTCCGCCTCCACTTCACACCCGCCTCCAAAAGACCCGCCCCCTCCCTCCACTGCCCATCTTTATATCTTCGCTACGGCAGGGTCGGGGCGGAGCCCCCAGCGCAGGGGCGGAGGCCGGAGGGCGGGGAGGAGTCCAGGAAACGCCCAGCTCAAACCAGCCTCGACAGTCCGTTTTGGTCCATTGTGACGTGAGCACGTTAGTTACCGCTTCCAGGGGACGTAACCGGGGTTCTTTTCATTCCAAAACAGTAGGGCACGTGTGTGGGCGGTGCTTGCTAGCTACAGGTGTGATAATCAGTATCCTTTACCAGGAGGAGTCAGGTGGCGGGCAAGGCAGGTGTTATCTGTATTCCTTTTTTTATTGCCGCCAGGATCTGAAATTCTGACTTCCAATTGTTTTGGGAACTTAACCATATGGACTATTTTATAAAACGTTTCTTTTCTCTACATCCTGGGAATGTATTACAGTGGAGGGTCCTCCGCTAAGGCGGAGAAGCATTGCTACACTGCTCTGGTAGCAGTATAAAAAAGAAAAAAAATATAACTGTTTTCATTTTACTTTTCCTTCATGCTTAGCTGTTGGGTCGTACAAAAGGGGGTGGTGATGGACGGAGCATCTGAAACAATCAAACACTCACACCCAGTCAACAAATCGCTATAGGCGTCGCTGATGTTATGAACTGAGAATGGGCTAGGCAACTTTGTTATATTAATGTTGGAATTGTTATGGCTTGCAACTGTTCTGGTGCTGAGCTAAGTTGAAAAAACAACAGTTGATGGACAGAATGCAGAACAATGTCATACATTCACCCCAGTACAGAGATCTGGGCCTAAATCCAATGTTTTTTGCACTCCACACCACCCAAGTTCAGACATGGCCATATGCAAATCCGTCTGACCCGTGCTTCATGGGAACAGTCCAGCCCGAACTGCCAAGCCATGCCTTCTCTGGACCGGAAACAAGCTTCCTAGGACCGGTTTCTGGCATTACAGCTGTCTTCAGCCAGGCTTGCTTGAATCCAGTGGCAAAGTGAGCAAGGGACTCACGTCTGAGCATACCCTGCCAACTTAAGGCGAACAAAGCGGTACAAAAGGGGGTGGTGATGGACAGAGCATCTGAACCAATCAAACACTCACACCCAGTCAACAGATCTGGGTTTAATCCATCACTGTTCTTTAGCCCACTCTGCCACCCCAGTTGAGACATGGCAATATGCAAATCAGTCTGACCCTGTGCCTCATGGGAACAGTCTAGCCCGAACTGCCAAGCCATGCCTTCCATGGACCGGAAACAAGCTTCCTAGGACCGGTTTCTGGCTATCAGCCGTCTTCAGCCAGGATAGCTTGACTCCAGTGGTGTGGAGAGCATGGGACTCACGTCTGAGCATACCCATCCCACTCGGGGTGACAAATGCAAAAACAACAGTTGATGGACAGAATGCAGAACAATGTCATACATTCACTCCAGTACAGAGATCTGGGCCTAAATCCATCGTTTTTTTGCACTTCACACCACCCCAGTTCAGACATGTCAGCCTTGATCCTGTGCCTCATGGGAACAGTCCAGCCCAAACTGCCAAGCCATGTCTATCCTGGACCGGAATCAAGCATAAACCGTTTACCTCCCCATTTGTTTTGGGCCATTGCGGAGTCACCTTCCTATGTCAAATGGCAAGGAGGGCCAGATGCTCTTGGAACTCCTACCTCTGAAACAGTGGTCCATTGTCTGTCTTTAACTCTTTGAGAAGGACAACCAGGGCAAACATCTTCTCAAAGACTAATTTAACTCTTGAAAATGCGATCAACTGTACAAGCTCAATCATCTTGAACTGAGTGTGGGAGTCAGTTAGTACTGCTGTGAGGAGGCCATCCGGGGAACCCCCGAAGTCAATGCAAAATTTCGACTACGGCTTCAAGCTTGGTTCTTCCATGATTACGGGGGCCGGTGGTTTGTCCCCACTGGAATTGTGCAAGAGTGACAATTGCACACCTTCTCAACTACTTAGGTACTCATACCTGGGAACCACACTGTTGGAACTGTGGTAGCCTGGCCTAGGGCAAGACTAACAATTCAGAGGCACAGTGTAAAGGTTGCAGACCACCCAAAAGTAAAACCACGCAATAGCACTCAAAAAGAAAACACTACACCAAAAATGTGGGAAAATACGTATTGCTTTATAAAAATAATATTCTCTTTGTTCTTACAATATAAATAGCTTAGAACATTTCAGGTCACTTTAGATATAAATAGCTTAGAACATTTCAAGTCACTTTAGTATCAGCAATTATATCATTTAAACTGCTAAGCAATTAATCAGCCAGTTTCAACAATACAGTTCAATTGTCATTAAATCAGTAATAACACTCTCAGATTTGTTAACTTGAATCAATAATCAATATTGATAGTATATTTCCTCAGACTCCAGTATTAATTAGATTATAATAGAACAACAATGCCCCTGCACTATACAAGTATATAGAACATTAAAGTAATGACATCTGTAGCAAGTAGCAATCAGTTAGTATACATCCACACTTTCGGAGTGACTTTAAGAGAATCAATTATCCAGGTTCAGGTACAAGAGTTCCAAAAAGAGAGAAATGTTCTGTTCTTGGTGTTAAATAAATGGTTTATTGTTCCTTTGAAAATGCCAACACGTGTTTCATCGCAGGGAACCTACTGTGAATCTTCAGGGCTGAACGGAAAACATAAAAGGGTGCATTTGCAAAAAGTTCTTATTGTAAATGCAGAAAGCTAGTGACTTGCCAATGTGAAAAAGTGGTCATGCTCATTGTGACTCTGTGTAATTGTGACTCATGTTCGATAGCAGAGTGAATTAGTGAACTATGGAGTGTACGTGTGCTTAAGTGAATCTGTTGTGACATGTATTAATATCTTTTATTACTTTTTGGTGCAATTGTCCATCTGAACACTGAATTGGTGAACACTGAATTGGTGAAAACATAGTAGGTCTAAACACTGGCCGTAGAGAGAGTGTAGTGGTATTGTGAAAAGAGTGTGGCTGTGTTTGAAAGGGCGGTATTCCCATGTGACATTGGTGAAAACGCGAATAAACTAAATGTTATACTGTTGCAAAACACACGTTCATCTGTATACACACATAGTCGGATACTTGTTGCCGCTTATCATATATTACCATACTTGTGCATATCATCATAGTTACTTCACTATGTAGAATCTACAGGTTAACTAAAGAAATTGCCAGGATGGCTCGTTCAAGTGCCGTGCGAAATGCTGTTGTAATTTTACAAGATATACTCAGAATACCTAGATGAAAAAGCGTTGTGTGTTTGCATGTGTGTATGGTTCAGTGAAAGGACCTACATGTTGTGTGAGAGAAGACAGTCAATGGCTGAAATTAGTGAGGTGATTATATATATCTGCTGGGTTAAAATACCCGAGAAGACAAAAGAGGAACTAATTCTATCGGGTAGAATCATGGAATATGAGGGGCGGTGTAATTATACAACCTTTGTTGTTTCTGAAAAGGCTCCAAGATATAGCTTTTTTGGGTTAGATCCCTAAACAGTATGTCACACTTACCTTCTTGAGGAAAGTATGACAACAAATATCGGATATGTACGAAATGTCCGTTTCAGGACAAAATTCTGGTTAATTAATTCGAGTCATTCGAGGTCTGTAGCACGCTGCCTGCGTGATTAAAAGATCTGGGAGGGAACAGGCTATTTTTAGTTCTCAAATACCACAATCATGGCGCAAAAGCAAAGGAAACACAAGGACTCGTAACAATGTTGTTACACACTCGTACCTGATTCAGTTTAGGTGTGTGTCATAACCGGGAGGAGTTGACGAGAGTATTCGAGGGGTCTTGATTAAGACATAGTATTCCTTAACAGGCGGGTACACCTGAAAGAAAAGGATTGTATGAAAGCGGATACAAGAAAAGATATACTCTAATGCTAAGTTTGATTTAGACGCCAGGATATGAGGTCCTGTCAGAGCGGGGGAGAGCTGATTTACCTTGTTTGTGCTGAACTCCCTCTTGTGGTTCCCGGTGCCGTTTTCCAATGACGGTCACGTGACGGGAAGTGTTCACCGGTTAAATACCGGAAGTCCGTCTTCCACTCCCTGAATAAACTAGAGCGTGTATAGTTTTTCCGAAGGAAACCAGTCATGGCCCCAAAAAGAAGAGTTACTACAAATTATTTGTAATTAGCGTAGAAAGAAGTGGGTGGGTATGGTGGTTGTTCAGGCAGCGTTAATAATCGGAAAGCTCTTGCATTTAGATGCGAGCTGAGCTTAGGTTAAAAATTTGATGTGATAATGGTATAGGTCCGTGGTCCGTGTTTACACAGATAGCGGTATTGCTTGAGGTATCGGTAGTAGGGCGGAGTCTTGATTAAATGGGGCATGTCCCAATGTATGCCTCATGTACCGTGGTGGCAGTACGTCAAAATGTGAATGTTTTTTTTATATAATATCGAGGAGCCATATGTGTTGGTTCATGAAGTATATGAACATCAACGCCTGAGTTGGCGGGTTATGAACGGGAATAGTACTATTGTGTACCTCATAGACATTTATAAGTGAATTCTGGCCTCAGAGGCTGTTATGTTGCACATAGACACTTTTTAGTGGGGCAAAGTATAGTTAATGGTGTACATACGAATTGATGTTACTAGACGGATTGCGTTATTCATGCAATTTTAATAGAGAGAGAACTGTTCATAGTGTATCCATGGATTGATGTAGCTGGATAGGTTTCGCTACTCATGCATATTTGACAGGGAGAAAAACATTGATACAGGAAATTTCCGAAAGTCTGTTATCCTAGGAAGTATTGCAGCTCGGGATCGTAGTTAAGCCCGAATTCAATGCTCCGGAGACGCATAATCCAGGTGGCTTCTTTCCGTCTCAAAGTTAGTTCACGGTTGCCACCTCTGATATGGGCGGGCACCGTTTCAATTCCGTAGAAAGACACACAAAAGTCCTCTGTGTTGGCCTGACACTTGGCTACATGAAGGGCTACAGGATATCTTGGATCTTGTTTCTGGATGGCTCTCATGTCTTCCGATATTCTATCTTTTAGCATCCTGATGGTGCTTCCTACGTATTTTTTCCCACATCGACATTCTATTATGTAAATCACATATTTTGTGGTACAGTTGATGTTGACTCTGATGTCATAGTTTTCCAGTTTGGGTCCTTGGAAGTGCTTGATTTTGTGCTTGGCCCATTTGCACATTGTGCAGAAGCCACATTTAAAAAACCCATTACTGCGTTGGGTGAGCCAGTTAGGGGTCACATCCACCTGTGGGACAGTAGGGCTTAGTCTATTTCTCAAAGTTCTCCCTTTGCGAAAAGTGATTTGCGGGGTGATTGGAATCAGTTCTCTCAGTACTGCATCTTCTTTAAGCAGATCCCAATGTTTAGTGATACTTTTTCTGACTAAATGGTGTAGACCATTGTACTCAGTGATCATTCTAATAGTAGATTCTTTCGCCTGTTTGGAGTTGGTCATTTTAAGAATGTCAGGTCTCTTAATTTTGTCGAGTCTCTTTTTAGCTGTGGATAGTGTGGTCTTTTGATAACCACGTTTCACAAATCTAGACTCCATATCCTTGACAGTTAATTCGAGATCTGTGTCATCACTGCAGTTACGTCTGGCTCGGAGAAATTCCCCGAAAGGTATCGCCTTGATCTGGTGAGGAGGATGGAAGCTGTCTGCACGGAGTATCGCGTTGCAGGATGTTGGTTTCCTGTAGAGTTTGCTTTCTAGTTTGTTATTTTTCACATAGAGTTCCAGATCTAAGAATTCTATGTTAGTTTTGCTAGATTTCATAGTGAAACTGAGTTCCCAGTTGTTTTGGTTGAGGTGATTGGCAAATTGTTGTAGTAGTTCGTCTGTCCCTGTCCATAATAAAATGCAATCGTCTATATATCGACCCCAAAACAGAATGGAATCGGTATAATTACTTCCATGGGTGCCCCAAATGTGATCAGCTTCAAATGCACCCATGAAGAGGTTGGCGAAAGAGGGAGAGAATTTTGAACCCATGGCTACTCCACGTTTCTGTTGGAACCATTGTTTGTGGAAAATAAAGTAGTTGTTTTCGAGGATCAAGGTCATCATCGAGATTAGCATTTGAGTGTGTGCCCAAAGGGATGCCGGTCTATTAGATAGCACACGGGTAATTTCTTTTAGGCCTAAAGTTGGATTGATACTTGTTAGACCTGACATCCTTGGCGTGGTTTTTCCCCATCTTTTTGCCTCTGACTCATGTATTTTTGATGCTGTGCTGGATTTCGTTTTTGCTGGTTTAGATGCTTTGGACCCTCTGCCACTGCTGATCAGTGTCAGAGGGTAAGTGCTCCCTCTGTAAATTGTCATATTGATTGGGTATACCTGATTGGCATATTTGTGTCACCATGAAGTCCCTAGTAAAGTGCACTGTGTGTGCCAGGGCTGGTGATGACAGATGCTACTAGTGGGCCTGCAGCGCAGATTGCGCCACCCACATGAGTAGCCCTAAAATGATGTCTCAGGCCTGCCAGCGCAGGGCCTGTGTGCAGTCAGTGGACTGCCATGTCCGCCTGGCCAGTGTCCCCACTGGCTGGGCCTAACCCTTCCCTGTCTGTGCACACCAGTCACCCCTATGGAAGGCTCAAGGTACCCCCCTGGGCAGGGTGCAGTGCATGGATAAGGTAGAGCATGTACTAGTGCAGGTAACATGCTCTGGTAGTGAGCAGCAGCCATTTTGTGTGCTCACTGCTGTAAGGCTATCTTGCTCCATAGAGTAACATGGGGGAGGCTGGTCCCATTGGATCCCAGCCTATCTTCCCATAGGAACAAGATGGGACATAAGTGAAAGATATCCCTGAACTCAGAATTTAATAACACATCTTTTAGTAAAGGTTGTTTTTAAATTCTGTGTTTGAGAATGGCACTTTTAGAAAGTGGCTGTTCTCTTGTCTAAACCTTTCTGTGTGCCTGGGACTGTTTGTGGATTGACTGTCTGGGTTGAGGATGACAGGGTCTGCAGAGCCCCGGGGGGTTATCTGAGCCAGCCCCGTGGATGAAAGGCAGCATCTGCTGCCAGGGAAGTGGGAGGAGATAGCACCTGATAGTGAAGGGCTGTGCCTGCCTAACCACAAAGCTGGCTCCACCTCCTGCTGGGCGACTGTCACCTCTGTCCCTGGGACAGGGAGGAAGAAGGAAACCAGAAACACCCCAGACCCCCAAAACTGGTTTGGACCGGGCTCAGGGCCCCCTTTGCACAAAGACTTCAAAAGACTTCAAAGGACTTCAAAGCCTTTTTGGGGTATAAGAGAAGGACCCCTGACTACAGAAAATCAGATTCTACAATCAAGAGGAACCTCTGCCAGAAGAAGGACTGCTGAAGGAGCTGATGGAAGATTGCCTTGCTGTGTGCTTTAAGGGCTGACCTATCCTGCTGTCCAACTCAAGGAGAGGAGAAGAAAGGGACTTTGCTGTGTGCTGTGGCCCTGCCTGCTTGAAACTGCCAAGACTTTGCTGTGTGCTGTGTCTTTACTGAATCTCCAAGGGCCTGAGAAGAGCTGGCCTCCTGTCTGCAACCCAGGAACATAAAGGTTGCCCAAAGGACCACAAGATTCTGCTGCGCCCCCCTGAAGCTGCTGTGCAGTGCAGAGATCGTGAAACACTGCGTGGGGCTGTGTAGCGCACTGGCTGCTCTCTAATCTGAGTGAGGGCGCCGCGCTGAACCAGCCTGCCGTGTGGCCGAGATCGACGTGTTCATCGACACGTAGGGAGCGAAGATCGGACGCTTGTGGGCCTTCCCAGCGTAAGGAGCGCTGAAAAATAATTGCTGGCCGTGTCACCGTCGCAGCCCGGGGTCAGTAACCCCCGTGGAAAGTGCCCCGTATCATCCCGGTGGCTGTGTCCTGAAGATCGAGCCCGCCGCGCTCTGATTGGGCGAGAGGGCCGAGCCCCCTCACCAGAGTCGCGACGGGATTGGTTCTTGTGGCGGAGCGTCATCAGCGAGGCCGCGCTGCCATTGGTTGGCGGCCTCGCGCTCAAGAGGGGCTCGACTCGAACGCCGCGACGGGATTGGCTGCCTCGACTGGAGCTGCCGAGGAGCCGAGGAAGCGCTGAAGATCACCGCCGGGCCCGGGGGAAGACTGACCTGACCTCGCCGAGGGATCTACGGAGTGTTCCAGCCCCCGGCCTGCCGTCTCTGCTCCCCGCTGCTCTCTGAAGGACCGAGAGCGGGCGGAGAGCGTCCTGAGACCGGCCGGGCTGGAGCGCGAGTAAGCGTTCACCCGCGAGGTGCGCCTGAGAGATACCGATCACGGGGAAGGGAGTCCCCCTCCCCCCAGCTACCGGGTGAGACGCGCTTGTAGCGCTTGGAGTCCCTGATGCCAGGGGCTCGCTGTGACGCATTTTTCAACGCTGGCCTTGTTTAATTGCTCGTTTTGAGAGCATTTGATTCATCAAACATTGGCATTGTTTAATTGCTCGTTTTGAGAGCGTTTTACATTATAAAACATTGGCATGGTTCTTGGCTCATTTTGAAGAGCGTTTTCAATCACCTAATATTGGCATATTGTGCTGATTAAAGAGACTAGAGACATTTACTTCAAGAACTTCCTGAAATTTAGAAACACCAGTTAAGATTAAGTTCATCATTGCTATACTGAAGTGATTATCGTGCAACTGCTTATTTACATTGCTGCAACCAGATAAAAGTTATTTATATTTTTATAAAATACTTACCTGTGTGGTCTCAGTTTGTGGTGGATTGGGGATTATTGTTGTGTTGAGTGCAAATATTATACACATTGCCTTGGGGATAAGCCTGCCTGCTCGCGCCAAGCTACCTAGAGGGAGAGCGGAGGTTATCTACTGTGTGTATTCCTTCACCCTGACTAGAAGCAAGGGTCCCTACTTGGTCTAAGGTACTTACCTCTGCCAACTAGAGACCCCCAGATCTAACATTGTTGGACAGCGGTGCGGATTCTGAACTAATAATTGCACTTGACCTGCAGTGATCTCTTGTACATCACTAGTCTAGTTTAGCAGCACAGGTTGCGCAAGATTTTTTTCTTTTTGGTGAAACCTTTTGTTGAAAAGGTTAGGAAGCATCATGTCTGTGAAAGCGGCAAGCGTGAGAGTAGAATTGGAAGTGGAATTCGAAATTCAGGAGCTGTACAACTACAGAAAGGATATCCTGAAACAATTCTGCAAACAGCTTGGATGCCCAGTGAAGGGCAGCGCAAACAAGGAAGAGCTGCAGAAAGCTCTAAGGGCCTGGTGGGAGGCCAAACATGTCTCAGAAGAAGCTACTGAAGTGGAAGGCGCACCGGAGAATGTTTTTTTGCTCAGTGATTTGCCAGCGCGGTCAGCATCTAAGGCTGGCAGCAACCATTCCAGTAGGGTTATTTCTCCAGAGGAGGTGGAGGAAAATCAGAGAGCTAGGGCTCATGAGATTGAGATTTTTAAACTCAGAGCCCAAGCAGATGAAAGGAGAATGCGCCTTGAAAATGAGAAGGCGGCGGAGGAGAGAAGACATGCTCTCGCTTTGGAGGAGAAGAAACTCCAATTGGTTCATGAGAGGAACATGAGGGAGCTGGACATCAAAGAAAAGCAAGGGGGGTCCAGCTCTAATGGTGGCAGCGCACAACCAGTACAGGCGGGTAAGGTATACATACCAAAGGATCTGGTACAGAATTATCAGAGGGGTGAGGATATTTATGCGTGGTTTAGAGCGTATGAACTAGCCCTAAAGATGAATGAAGTGCCTGAGAAAAGTTGGGGGGCAGGTTTATGGAAGCACTTTGAGGCCTCTGGGAGGGATGTCTTGGCACCCTTAGAAGCAACAGGTACTTTAGCCTACCCCTCCATGAAGGAGGCTTTGTGCCTCAGGTATGGGCTCACTGCAGAACAGTACCGCCAGAAGTTTAGGAACTTCAAGAAGCTTGATTCAAGTACTTGGGTGGAGTGTGTGAGTATGTACACGCGTGCACTGGAAGGTTGGATAAAGGGCAGCAAAGTTACTGATTATGTGGGGTTGTGTCACTTGATTAGTTGGGAGCACTTAAGTAGTTTATGTGTTCCAGAGCTGCGCCAGCATCTTTTAGACAGCAAGTTAACTGATCCCAGTGAGCTTGCTAAAGAGGCGGACCGCTGGACTAGCACCAGGGTCCACAAGGGGGTGGTAAGTACCCCAGCCAAGGGTGGACAGGGTCCCCAGCAGAAGAGTGGGGGGGACACGGGTAATCAAAAGGAGTCTTCTAAAGGGCCCCAAAATAGTTCCCAGGAGAAAGAGTCTCAACCCCCCAAGTCTAAGAAGTCCTGGCCCCATAAGGGCAAGCAGGACAACAGGCCCCCACCTACTTGCTATGCCTGTAGGGAGGTGGGGCACATTGCCCCCAAATGTCCAAAGAAACCTCCAGCACCCACTGGTGCTCCAACACCGGCATTAGCTAGTGTAGCTTTGGGAGGGGATTTGATTTCTAGTGGGGAGGAGGGGTTAGCAGTGATGACCCTTGTCTCTTTAGGAGACCAAGAGATGGCCCAGGAAACCTTGCTGCCCTTAAACACTAAGAAATATGGTCAGAAGGTGACCATCAATGGAAAAGAGATAGAAGCTCTGAGAGACACAGGGGCCAGTGTGACATCTGTCAGGTGTCAATGGGTGTCTGAAGAGCAGATCATTCCCGATGTACTCCGTCCTGTGGTGGCAGCTGACAGTTCAGTGCGCCTCTGCAAGTTGGCACGTGTTCCATTTGAGTGGGGAGGAGTCTCCGGTACATTGGAAGTTGTTGTAAGTGATGCCTTGCCTGTAGATTGTCTGTTAGGTAATGACCTGGAGAGCTCTCCATGGAAGGATGTAGAGCACAGGACTCACTTGGAAATGTTGGGCTTGCCTGCGTGGATCTGTGTGACCACACGTGCAATGGCAGCCAGTAAGGGTGGATTAGCAGAACTGGAGCCTGGAACAATGGCCCAGGGACCTGTCAAGAGAGGAAGGGGCAGAGGGCGCGGGAAACCAGCCCCCACTGTTCCCACGGTCCAGGAGGAAGCAGAACCTGAGGGGGATGCCCTGGAACCTACAGGGGAACAGGTGGCCGAACTAGGGGAATTGCCTGAGCTGTCCCAGTGGCAGCAAGATGGTGGTCCCTCCAGGGAGGAATTCTGCCAAGCTCAAAAGGAGTGCCCTTCCCTCATTGGTGTGCGGCAGCAGGCTGCAGACCAGGCAGCAGGCCTGGGGTCCAAGGAACATTTGATCTACTGGGAGGATGACTTACTTTATAGTGAGCCTAAGTTCGCTGAGCCCGGTGCAGCCCGTGTGCTGGTGGTACCCGAGCGCTTCAGGAACTTCCTACTGGGCCTGGCTCATGACGTGCCTCTCGCAGGACATCTGGGGCAAGACAAGACCTATTACAGGCTTGTCACCCACTTCTACTGGCCCCAGATGAAGAAGCACGTCGCTGCCTTTTGTAAGTCTTGCCAAACTTGTCAAGCCAGTGGCAAGAGCGGAGGGAAGTGCGTGGCACCCCTCCAACCCTTTCCTGTGGTGAGCACCCCTTTTGAGAGGGTGGGCATTGACATCGTGGGGCCCCTGGACCCCAAGACAGCCTTAGGCAACAGGTTTATCCTGGTCTTGGTGGACCATGCCACCCGATACCCTGAAGCAGTCCCTCTCAGGACAGTCACAGCCCCTGTGGTGGGCCGTGCCTTAATGGGGATCTTTTCCCGTGTGGGATTCCCCAGAGAGGTGGTTTCTGACAGGGGTACAAACTTCATCTCTAGGTACATGAAGTCTCTGTGGGAAGTGTGTGGAGTGACATATAAGTTCACCACACCTTACCATCCTCAAGGAAATGGGTTGGTTGAAAGATTCAACCGCACCCTGAAGGGCATGATTATGGGCCTAGAGGAGCCCATGAGGCGGAAGTGGGACGTCTTGTTACCATGCCTGTTATTTGCATACAGGGAGGTGCCTCAGAAATCCTTAGGGTTCAGCCCCTTTGAGTTGCTGTATGGCCACCCTGTCAGAGGACCTCTCACTCTGGTGAAGGAGGGGTGGGAGAAATCCCGTGGGAAAACCCCTCAAGATGTGTTCAGCTATGTGCTGGCCATCCGCAACCAGACCAAGCGCTTCAGGAAGCTCGCTCAAGAGAACCTGGAGGCTAGCCAGGAAGAAATGAAGAGATGGTATGATCAGAACACCTCTCTTGTGGAGTTCCAACCTGGGCAGAAAGTGTGGGTGATGGAGCCAGTGGAGCCTTGTGCGCTCCGTGACAAGTGGTCTGGGCCATATGAGGTGGTGGAGCGCAAGAGCGAGGTTACCTACTTGGTTAACCTGAAGACTCCCAGGCAGCCCCTGAGAGTATTGCATGTAAACCGCCTCAAACCCCACTTTGAGAGGGCAGCAGTGACTTTGCTCATGGCTACAGATGCAGGAGGGGAGGAGGATAGTGATCCTCTCCCTGACCTCCTGGCAACCAAGGAGCAAGATGGGTCAGTTGATGGGGTGATACTCTCACCCACCCTGACCCCAGAGCAGCAACAGGACTGTCGCCAAGTCTTGGGTCAGTTCGCCCCCCTGTTTTCCCTGACCCCAGGTGTCACTGACTGGTGTGTCCACGATGTGGACACTGGTGACAACCTGCCTGTGAAACAGAAGTTTTACAGAGTGGCTGACAAGGTCAGGGCTAGCATCAAAGAAGAGGTTTCTAAGATGTTAGCGCTAGGGGTCATTGAGCCCTCCAGCAGCCCCTGGGCTAGCCCAGTGGTCTTAGTGCCTAAGAAAGCTGCTACCCCTGGTGGCCCCCAGGAACTCCGTTTCTGCGTGGACTACCGTGGGCTCAATGCGGTCACCAAGACTGACGCGCACCCCATCCCCCGAGCTGATGAGCTGGTGGATCGGTTGGGAGCTGCCCGGTACCTGAGCACCTTTGATTTGACTTCAGGTTACTGGCAGATTGCCTTAACTGAGGGGGCCAAGGAAAGATCAGCATTTTCAACACCAGAGGGGCACTTCCAGTTTCGTGTCATGCCCTTTGGGTTGAAAAATGCCCCTGCCACATTCCAGAGACTGGTCAACCAGGTATTAGCAGGGCTGGAGGAATTCAGCGCGGCATACCTGGATGACATTGCTGTGTTCAGCTCCACTTGGGAGGAACACTTGCAACACCTCTGCGCAGTGTTGAAGGCTCTGCAAAAGGCAGGCCTCACTATCAAGGCCAGTAAGTGCCAGATAGGGCAGGGATCTGTGGTGTACTTGGGACACCAGGTGGGGAGCGGCCAGGTGGCGCCCCTACAGGCAAAGATTGATACCATTCTGGCTTGGGAACCCCCCAAGACCCAGACTGAGGTGAGAGCCTTTTTAGGTCTCACCGGGTATTACAGACGGTTTGTCAAAGGTTATGGCACCATTGTAGCCCCTTTGACAGAGCTGACATCTAGAAATCAGCCCAGGAAAGTGAATTGGACTGAGGCCTGTCAAACTGCTTTTGACACCCTCAAAACTGCCATGTGCACAGCGCCGGTGCTTAAGGCACCTGACTTTTCAAGTGAGTTCATTGTGCAAACTGACGCTTCAGAGCAAGGCGTGGGAGCAGTACTCTCACAGATCAATGAGGAGGGTGAAGACCAACCGGTGGCTTTCATTAGTAGGAGGCTACTCCCCAGGGAACAGAGATGGAGTGCAATCGAAAGGGAAGCTTTCGCTGTGGTCTGGGCTCTGAAGAAGCTGAGGCCCTACCTGTTTGGGACTCACTTCCGTGTTCAGACCGACCACAGGCCCCTCAGATGGTTAATGCATATGAGGGGTGAGAATCCAAAACTGTTGAGGTGGTCCATTTCCCTACAGGGGATGGACTTCACGGTGGAGCACCGCCCTGGTACAGAACACGCCAATGCTGATGGTCTGTCCAGATTCTTCCGCCTTAGTGATGAGGACTCCCAAGAGGTTGGGTAGTTCTCCCCACTTTCAGCTGGAGGGGACACGTGTTAGACCTGACATCCTTGGCGTGGTTTTTCCCCATCTTTTTGCCTCTGACTCATGTATTTTTGATGCTGTGCTGGATTTCGTTTTTGCTGGTTTAGATGCTTTGGACCCTCTGCCACTGCTGATCAGTGTCAGAGGGTAAGTGCTCCCTCTGTAAATTGTCATATTGATTGGGTATACCTGATTGGCATATTTGTGTCACCATGAAGTCCCTAGTAAAGTGCACTGTGTGTGCCAGGGCTGGTGATGACAGATGCTACTAGTGGGCCTGCAGCGCAGATTGCGCCACCCACATGAGTAGCCCTAAAATGATGTCTCAGGCCTGCCAGCGCAGGGCCTGTGTGCAGTCAGTGGACTGCCATGTCCGCCTGGCCAGTGTCCCCACTGGCTGGGCCTAACCCTTCCCTGTCTGTGCACACCAGTCACCCCTATGGAAGGCTCAAGGTACCCCCCTGGGCAGGGTGCAGTGCATGGATAAGGTAGAGCATGTACTAGTGCAGGTAACATGCTCTGGTAGTGAGCAGCAGCCATTTTGTGTGCTCACTGCTGTAAGGCTATCTTGCTCCATAGAGTAACATGGGGGAGGCTGGTCCCATTGGATCCCAGCCTATCTTCCCATAGGAACAAGATGGGACATAAGTGAAAGATATCCCTGAACTCAGAATTTAATAACACATCTTTTAGTAAAGGTTGTTTTTAAATTCTGTGTTTGAGAATGGCACTTTTAGAAAGTGGCTGTTCTCTTGTCTAAACCTTTCTGTGTGCCTGGGACTGTTTGTGGATTGACTGTCTGGGTTGAGGATGACAGGGTCTGCAGAGCCCCGGGGGGTTATCTGAGCCAGCCCCGTGGATGAAAGGCAGCATCTGCTGCCAGGGAAGTGGGAGGAGATAGCACCTGATAGTGAAGGGCTGTGCCTGCCTAACCACAAAGCTGGCTCCACCTCCTGCTGGGCGACTGTCACCTCTGTCCCTGGGACAGGGAGGAAGAAGGAAACCAGAAACACCCCAGACCCCCAAAACTGGTTTGGACTGGGCTCAGGGCCCCCTTTGCACAAAGACTTCAAAAGACTTCAAAGGACTTCAAAGCCTTTTTGGGGTATAAGAGAAGGACCCCTGACTACAGAAAATCAGATTCTACAATCAAGAGGAACCTCTGCCAGAAGAAGGACTGCTGAAGGAGCTGATGGAAGATTGCCTTGCTGTGTGCTTTAAGGGCTGACCTATCCTGCTGTCCAACTGAAGGAGAGGAGAAGAAAGGGACTTTGCTGTGTGCTGTGGCCCTGCCTGCTTGAAACTGCCAAGACTTTGCTGTGTGCTGTGTCTTTACTGAATCTCCAAGGGCCTGAGAAGAGCTGGCCTCCTGTCTGCAACCCAGGAACATAAAGGTTGCCCAAAGGACCACAAGATTCTGCTGCGCCCCCCTGAAGCTGCTGTGCAGTGCAGAGATCGTGAAACACTGCGTGGGGCTGTGTAGCGCACTGGCTGCTCTCTAATCTGAGTGAGGGCGCCGCGCTGAACCAGCCTGCCGTGTGGCCGAGATCGACGTGTTCATCGACACGTAGGGAGCGAAGATCGGACGCTTGTGGGCCTTCCCAGCGTAAGGAGCGCTGAAAAATAATTGCTGGCCGTGTCACCGTCGCAGCCCGGGGTCAGTAACCCCCGTGGAAAGTGCCCCGTATCATCCCGGTGGCTGTGTCCTGAAGATCGAGCCCGCCGCGCTCTGATTGGGCGAGAGGGCCGAGCCCCCTCACCAGAGTCGCGACGGGATTGGTTCTTGTGGCGGAGCGTCATCAGCGAGGCCGCGCTGCCATTGGTTGGCGGCCTCGCGCTCAAGAGGGGCTCGACTCGAACGCCGCGACGGGATTGGCTGCCTCGACTGGAGCTGCCGAGGAGCCGAGGAAGCGCTGAAGATCACCGCCGGGCCCGGGGGAAGACTGACCTGACCTCGCCGAGGGATCTACGGAGTGTTCCAGCCCCCGGCCTGCCGTCTCTGCTCCCCGCTGCTCTCTGAAGGACCGAGAGCGGGCGGAGAGCGTCCTGAGACCGGCCGGGCTGGAGCGCGAGTAAGCGTTCACCCGCGAGGTGCGCCTGAGAGATACCGATCACGGGGAAGGGAGTCCCCCTCCCCCCAGCTACCGGGTGAGACGCGCTTGTAGCGCTTGGAGTCCCTGATGCCAGGGGCTCGCTGTGACGCATTTTTCAACGCTGGCCTTGTTTAATTGCTCGTTTTGAGAGCATTTGATTCATCAAACATTGGCATTGTTTAATTGCTCGTTTTGAGAGCGTTTTACATTATAAAACATTGGCATGGTTCTTGGCTCATTTTGAAGAGCGTTTTCAATCACCTAATATTGGCATATTGTGCTGATTAAAGAGACTAGAGACATTTACTTCAAGAACTTCCTGAAATTTAGAAACACCAGTTAAGATTAAGTTCATCATTGCTATACTGAAGTGATTATCGTGCAACTGCTTATTTACATTGCTGCAACTAGATAAAAGTTATTTATATTTTTATAAAATACTTACCTGTGTGGTCTCAGTTTGTGGTGGATTGGGGATTATTGTTGTGTTGAGTGCAAATATTATACACATTGCCTTGGGGATAAGCCTGCCTGCTCGCGCAAAGCTACCTAGAGGGAGAGCGGAGGTTATCTACTGTGTGTATTCCTTCACCCTGACTAGAAGCAAGGGTCCCTACTTGGTCTAAGGTACTTACCTCTGCCAACTAGAGACCCCCAGATCTAACAATACTGGTGTAGAGTGCTACAACATCCATGGTCACTAGGGTGGTGTTGGGTTGCCATTCCAGGTCACTCAAAAGGCTCAATATGTGCTTCGAGTCCTGTATATAAGACGGAAGATTTCTGACTAGTGGACCTAGAAACACGTCTACATACTCGGCCAGTCTTTCGGTAGGCCCCCCTATTCCAGAGACGATAGGTCTGCCTGGTGGGAAAGGGAGATCCTTATGGATTTTTGGGAGAGTATACAGCCATGGGTATGTGGGTTTATTAACTTTTAGGTAGAGAAATTCGTCATCATTTAATAGACCATCCTCTTTCCATTTTCGTAAGTGGTCGTTGATGGTCACAGTTAATGGACCCATAGGGTTACATGCAAGTAGTTCATAGCAAGTGGGATCTGCTAATTGGCTTGATATTTCATTATTATAGTCATCAGTGTTCATAACCACGATATTTCCTCCTTTGTCTGCCTCACGAATAACGATGGTGGGAATTTGTGTGAGTGTTTTAAGTGCATAACGTTCTCCTTTAGTTAAATTATCTTTGAATGTAAATGTCTCGTTCAGTTTACTAGTATTGATTTTGTTTAGGTCTTCCAGAACCCGTTTGTGAAAATTGTCAATGTTATTTCCACCCGGTAAGGTAGGTATCCAGGTGGATTTGCTTTTGAGACCACTCACAGTCCCAAGTTCTGTGTCTATATTGAGTTCCTCCAAAAGTTGCCCCATTTCTATAGGGCTATCTTCTCGTTCGGTAATAGACAACAGTAGATGAGTGGCTTGTACATCCTTTATTGTAAGTTCATCATGTAATACACAATCGGGAATATTCAACACATTTTTGTTAGTGCAGGTTTTACCGGCAAAATGTTTTTTTATTTTGAGATTGCGGACAAATTTGAAGAGATCAATCTTAGTCTGGCAGATGTCCCCTGTGGAGTAAGGATTAAAGTTAAGCCCTTTTGAAAGAAGTTTGTTCATGTCAGGGGATAGAGAGAAAGACGAAAGGTTTATTACTTGGACATCATTGTTCACGCTGTCTATTTCCTCATCGTCCCTGATCTTAATTTTTTGCGGTAATCTTCGTTTACCTCCTCTACTACCTCTGTGGGTTTTTGATTTTGTATGACCCTTTGGGGTTGAGTCCTGCTCCCTTTGCGGATACGTTTCATTTCCACTAAAAAAGGGAGACTATTGGCATCTGACGGCCCACCCAGTTCTTGGTCGGGTGCATTAGTGCCCGTACTGTTCAAAGACGTGTTACTCGATGAAACAGAGCTGGGGGCAGATGTATTATCTCCGGATTTTTTGGAGTTGTCAGGCCGGATCATCGCATCATATTTGCGGTCATAGGTGAAGATTCTACCGTTGCGGTAGTCTGCGTCGTCTCTCTTAATTTGCCTCGCTTTCCTAGTTTTAATTTCTTCCTGGTGTTTTAGTAGGACATCATCTAAAATAGTATAGTTTTTGATTGTGGGTTCCGGTAGGTTGAGATCCTTGATCTCCTGTTCTAGTGTAGCAATTTCTCCTAGTAGTTGGTTAGATTTGCGATCTGCGCTTTCTATCAGGATGTCCATTAGACAGAATGAGTTGTTGGTTACAGAATCTTCCCATTTTTTTAAAAGGTCTATGTCGAGATCATCATAAGTTGGGAAGATATTGGAGCGCAAACCTCTAGGTATTTGTTTGACTCGCATATATTGTTTTAAGGTCCTAGCATCCCACCATCGGGAGTTTTCTTGTTTTTTTAGCTTTTCTAATCTTTTGAATTTGTCTTTAAGGCCCTCTGTTCGGGGGGGACCAGAGTTGGCCGTGGCGGTATGAGTAGGTACGCCTTTTGCAAGATTCTCAAAAAGGTCCGTTGCTATTTTGTCTCTATCCATGTTGTGGTAGAGGACGTGTAGGTGTACAGATAAAGGTGATTGTCAAAGAGTTAATTCAAAGGGAAATAAGGCTGTATTAGCGGGGGGCAGCCTTCTCTGGAGTACAGTATAAGTTATACGACAAGGAGATTTTTATCATTTACCAGGGAAATTGGGCGCACACCTGTATATCCGCAAGGTAGAGAGCACGGTGAAGTGGTTGGTACAGGCAAAAGGGCGAGCGGTAATCTCACACAACCGCTCAAAGTTGGACCAAGAAGATCCACACAAGTAACAATAGAACAACAATGCCCCTGCACTATACAAGTATATAGAACATTAAAGTAATGACATCTGTAGCAAGTAGCAATCAGTTAGTATACATCCACACTTTCGGAGTGACTTTAAGAGAATCAATTATCCAGGTTCAGGTACAAGAGTTCCAAAAAGAGAGAAATGTTCTGTTCTTGGTGTTAAATAAATGGTTTATTGTTCCTTTGAAAATGCCAACACGTGTTTCATCGCAGGGAACCTACTGCGAATCTTCAGGGCTGAACGGAAAACATAAAAGGGTGCATTTGCAAAAAGTTCTTATTGTAAATGCAGATGCCAATAGTCTCCCTTTTTTAGTGGAAATGAAACGTATCCGCAAAGGGAGCAGGACTCAACCCCAAAGGGTCATACAAAATCAAAAACCCACAGAGGTAGTAGAGGAGGTAAACGAAGATTACCGCAAAAAATTAAGATCAGGGACGATGAGGAAATAGACAGCGTGAACAATGATGTCCAAGTAATAAACCTTTCGTCTTTCTCTCTATCCCCTGACATGAACAAACTTCTTTCAAAAGGGCTTAACTTTAATCCTTACTCCACAGGGGACATCTGCCAGACTAAGATTGATCTCTTCAAATTTGTCCGCAATCTCAAAGTAAAAAAACATTTTGCCGGTAAAACCTGCACTAACAAAAATGTGTTGAATATTCCCGATTGTGTATTACATGATGAACTTACAATAAAGGATGTACAAGCCACTCATCTACTGTTGTCTATTACCGAACGAGAAGATAGCCCTATAGAAATGGGGCAACTTTTGGAGGAACTCAATATAGACACAGAACTTGGGACTGTGAGTGGTCTCAAAAGCAAATCCACCTGGATACCTACCTTACCGGGTGGAAATAACATTGACAATTTTCACAAACGGGTTCTGGAAGACCTAAACAAAATCAATACTAGTAAACTGAACGAGACATTTACATTCAAAGATAATTTAACTAAAGGAGAACGTTATGCACTTAAAACACTCACACAAATTCCCACCATCGTTATTCGTGAGGCAGACAAAGGAGGAAATATCGTGGTTATGAACACTGATGACTATAATAATGAAATATCAAGCCAATTAGCAGATCCCACTTGCTATGAACTACTTGCATGTAACCCTATGGGTCCATTAACTGTGACCATCAACGACCACTTACGAAAATGGAAAGAGGATGGTCTATTAAATGATGACGAATTTCTCTACCTAAAAGTTAATAAACCCACATACCCATGGCTGTATACTCTCCCAAAAATCCATAAGGATCTCCCTTTCCCACCAGGCAGACCTATCGTCTCTGGAATAGGGGGGCCTACCGAAAGACTGGCCGAGTATGTAGACGTGTTTCTAGGTCCACTAGTCAGAAATCTTCCGTCTTATATACAGGACTCGAAGCACATATTGAGCCTTTTGAGTGACCTGGAATGGCAACCCAACACCACCCTAGTGACCATGGATGTTGTAGCACTCTACACCAGTATCAATCCAACTTTAGGCCTAAAAGAAATTACCCGTGTGCTATCTAATAGACCGGCATCCCTTTGGGCACACACTCAAATGCTAATCTCGATGATGACCTTGATCCTCGAAAACAACTACTTTATTTTCCACAAACAATGGTTCCAACAGAAACGTGGAGTAGCCATGGGTTCAAAATTCTCTCCCTCTTTCGCCAACCTCTTCATGGGTGCATTTGAAGCTGATCACATTTGGGGCACCCATGGAAGTAATTATACCGATTCCATTCTGTTTTGGGGTCGATATATAGACGATTGCATTTTATTATGGACAGGGACAGACGAACTACTACAACAATTTGCCAATCACCTCAACCAAAACAACTGGGAACTCAGTTTCACTATGAAATCTAGCAAAACTAACATAGAATTCTTAGATCTGGAACTCTATGTGAAAAATAACAAACTAGAAAGCAAACTCTACAGGAAACCAACATCCTGCAACGCGATACTCCGTGCAGACAGCTTCCATCCTCCTCACCAGATCAAGGCGATACCTTTCGGGGAATTTCTCCGAGCCAGACGTAACTGCAGTGATGACACAGATCTCGAATTAACTGTCAAGGATATGGAGTCTAGATTTGTGAAACGTGGTTATCAAAAGACCACACTATCCACAGCTAAAAAGAGACTCGACAAAATTAAGAGACCTGACATTCTTAAAATGACCAACTCCAAACAGGCGAAAGAATCTACTATTAGAATGATCACTGAGTACAATGGTCTACACCATTTAGTCAGAAAAAGTATCACTAAACATTGGGATCTACTTAAAGAAGATGCAGTACTGAGAGAACTGATTCCAATCACCCCGCAAATCACTTTTCGCAAAGGGAGAACTTTGAGAAATAGACTAAGCCCTACTGTCCCACAGGTGGATGTGACCCCTAACTGGCTCACCCAACGCAGTAATGGGTTTTTCAAATGTGGCTTCTGCACAATGTGCAAATGGGCCAAGCACAAAATCAAGCACTTCCAAGGACCCAAACTGGAAAACTATGACATCAGAGTCAACATCAACTGTACCACAAAATATGTGATTTACATAATAGAATGTCGATGTGGGAAAAAATACGTAGGAAGCACCATCAGGATGCTAAAAGATAGAATATCGGAACACATGAGAGCCATCCAGAAACAAGATCCAAGATATCCTGTAGCCCTTCATGTAGCCAAGTGTCAGGCCAACAAAGAGGACTTTTGTGTGTCTTTCTACGGAATTGAAACGGTGCCCGCCCATATCAGAGGTGGCAACCGTGAACTAACTTTGAGACGGAAAGAAGCCACCTGGATTATGCGTCTCCGGAGCATTGAATTCGGGCTTAACTACGATCCCGAGCTGCAATACTTCCTAGGATAACAGACTTTCGGAAATTTCCTGTATCAATGTTTTTCTCCCTGTCAAATATGCATGAGTAGCGAAACCTATCCAGCTACATCAATCCATGGATACACTATGAACAGTTCTCTCTCTATTAAAATTGCATGAATAGCGCAATCCGTCTAGTAACATCAATTCGTATGTACACCATTAACTATACTTTGCCCCACTAAAAAGTGTCTATGTGCAACATAACAGCCTCTGAGGCCAGAATTCACTTATAAATGTCTATGAGGTACACGATAGTACTATTCCCGTTCATAACCCGCCAACTCAGGCGTTGATGTTCATATACTTCATGAACCAACACATATGGCTCCTCGATATTATATAAAAAAACCATTCACATTTTGACGTACTGCCACCACGGTACATGAGGCATACATTGGGACATGCCCCATTTAATCAAGACTCCGCCCTACTACCGATACCTCAAGCAATACCGCTATCTGTGTAAACACGGACCACGGACCTATACCATTATCACATCAAATTTTTAACCTAAGCTCAGCTCGCATCTAAATGCAAGAGCTTTCCGATTATTAACGCTGCCTGAACAACCACCATACCCACCCACTTCTTTCTACGCTAATTACAAATAATTTGTAGTAACTCTTCTTTTTGGGGCCATGACTGGTTTCCTTCGGAAAAACTATACACGCTCTAGTTTATTCAGGGAGTGGAAGACGGACTTCCGGTATTTAACCGGTGAACACTTCCCGTCACGTGACCGTCATTGGAAAACGGCACCGGGAACCACAAGAGGGAGTTCAGCACAAACAAGGTAAATCAGCTCTCCCCCGCTCTGACAGGACCTCATATCCTGGCGTCTAAATCAAACTTAGCATTAGAGTATATCTTTTCTTGTATCCGCCTTCATACAATCCTTTTCTTTCAGGTGTACCCGCCTGTTAAGGAATACTATGTCTTAATCAAGACCCCTCGTATACTCTCGTCAACTCCTCCCGGTTATGACACACACCTAAACTGAATCAGGTACGAGTGTGTAACAACATTGTTACGAGTCCTTGTGTTTCCTTTGCTTTTGCGCCATGATTGTGGTATTTGAGAACTAAAAATAGCCTGTTCCCTCCCAGATCTTTTAATCACGCAGGCAGCGTGCTACAGACCTCGAACGACTCGAATTAATTAACCAGAATTTTGTCCTGAAACGGACATTTCGTACATATCCGATATTTGTTGTCATACTTTCCTCAAGAAGGTAAGTGTGACATACTGTTTAGGGATCTAACCCAAAAAAGCTATATCTTGGAGCCTTTTCAGAAACAACAAAGGTTGTATAATTACACCGCCCCTCATATTCCATGATTCTACCCGATAGAGTTAGTTCCTCTTTTGTCTTCTCGGGTATTTTAACCCAGCAGATATATATAATCACCTCACTAATTTCAGCCATTGACTGTCTTCTCTCACACAACATGTAGGTCCTTTCACTGAACCATACACACATGCAAACACACAACGCTTTTTCATCTAGGTATTCTGAGTATATCTTGTAAAATTACAACAGCATTTCGCACGGCACTTGAACGAGCCATCCTGGCAATTTCTTTAGTTAACCTGTAGATTCTACATAGTGAAGTAACTATGATGATATGCACAAGTATGGTAATATATGATAAGCGGCAACAAGTATCCGACTATGTGTGTATACAGATGAACGTGTGTTTTGCAACAGTATAACATTTAGTTTATTCGCGTTTTCACCAATGTCACATGGGAATACCGCCCTTTCAAACACAGCCACACTCTTTTCACAATACCACTACACTCTCTCTACGGCCAGTGTTTAGACCTACTATGTTTTCACCAATTCAGTGTTCACCAATTCAGTGTTCAGATGGACAATTGCACCAAAAAGTAATAAAAGATATTAATACATGTCACAACAGATTCACTTAAGCACACGTACACTCCATAGTTCACTAATTCACTCTGCTATCGAACATGAGTCACAATTACACAGAGTCACAATGAGCATGACCACTTTTTCACATTGGCAAGTCACTAGCTTTCTGCATTTACAATAAGAACTTTTTGCAAATGCACCCTTTTATGTTTTCCGTTCAGCCCTGAAGATTCGCAGTAGGTTCCCTGCGATGAAACACGTGTTGGCATTTTCAAAGGAACAATAAACCATTTATTTAACACCAAGAACAGAACATTTCTCTCTTTTTGGAACTCTTGTACCTGAACCTGGATAATTGATTCTCTTAAAGTCACTCCGAAAGTGTGGATGTATACTAACTGATTGCTACTTGCTACAGATGTCATTACTTTAATGTTCTATATACTTGTATAGTGCAGGGGCATTGTTGTTCTATTGTTACTTGTGTGGATCTTCTTGGTCCAACTTTGAGTGGTTGTGTGAGATTACCGCTCGCCCTTTTGCCTGTACCAACCACTTCACCGTGCTCTCTACCATGCGGATATACAGGTGTGCGCCCAATTTCCCTGGTAAATGATAAAAATCTCCTTGTCGTATAACTTATACTGTACTCCAGAGAAGGCTGCCCCCCGCTAATACAACCTTATTTCCCTTTGAATTAACTCTTTGACAATCACCTTTATCTGTACACCTACACGTCCTCTACCACAACATGGATAGAGACAAAATAGCAACGGACCTTTTTGAGAATCTTGCAAAAGGCGTACCTACTCATACCGCCACGGCCAACTCTGGTCCCCCCCGAACAGAGGGCCTTAAAGACAAATTCAAAAGATTAGAAAAGCTAAAAAAACAAGAAAACTCCCGATGGTGGGATGCTAGGACCTTAAAACAATATATGCGAGTCAAACAAATACCTAGAGGTTTGCGCTCCAATATCTTCCCAACTTATGATGATCTCGACATAGACCTTTTAAAAAAATGGGAAGATTCTGTAACCAACAACTCATTCTGTCTAATGGACATCCTGATAGAAAGCGCAGATCGCAAATCTAACCAACTACTAGGAGAAATTGCTACACTAGAACAGGAGATCAAGGATCTCAACCTACCGGAACCCACAATCAAAAACTATACTATTTTAGATGATGTCCTACTAAAACACCAGGAAGAAATTAAAACTAGGAAAGCGAGGCAAATTAAGAGAGACGACGCAGACTACCGCAACGGTAGAATCTTCACCTATGACCGCAAATATGATGCGATGATCCGGCCTGACAACTCCAAAAAATCCGGAGATAATACATCTGCCCCCAGCTCTGTTTCATCGAGTAACACGTCTTTGAACAGTACGGGCACTAATGCACCCGACTAAGAACTGGGTGGGCCGTCAGATGCCAATAGTCTCCCTTTTTTAGTGGAAATGAAACGTATCCGCAAAGGGAGCATGTTGGACTTGGCCTTTTTCCCCCAAAATTTTTCGCTTTTGACCCCCTTACCTAGGATGTCTCCCCCATGGGATTAAACCTGTATAGCCATGAGTGGTGTGAGACCCCTTTTGAAACATGTAATTACCTGACATAATGTGAGCACTTGTAAATATCCCCCATTTTGAAAACGCACCTGACTGAAATGTATTGCTTTTAAAATGGATGCCATGGCCATGGGTTTTGCCACTGGACTGACATAGGTCAGCGGTCTAGATAACATTACCCAGCAACCCCTAGCTTTTGGAGGGAAAGCCTGGCACCCAGGGTGCTCACCCCCTCCCCTAGAACCAGTTTAGGCTAGATGTGCCAACATTCTAGAAGGTCCTGGCACTGCCTGGGAGGAGGATATAAATAGGGGGAAGTGTCACCAGAGTTTTAGTCAGCGCTGGGACAAGGAAGGGAGGGGGACCTGCTGTGAGGTGCGACCGCCACATGGGCCTGTGAGCTGGGCCCTGCACCCCTATAAACCCCCCCGCTGCTGTCCCCATGGGCCCCTGACAAGGGAGGACTCTTCATAGGTCCCTGACGCCGTGGGACCTTGAACTACGCCAGCGCTGAAGGAAAGAGGTGCCCACATGAGGAGGAATGCTGTGGGCTTGAACCCCCCAGGAGGTGAGGAGTGTGCCCCTGGGGCTGGCTGTGGAACTATTCGCCCCCCCCTCCGTGAGGAGCGCCTGTCAGACGCTGTTTGGGGAGGTTGGTGCCCCCAGGAAGCTGTGGCCCCCTTGGGAAGTGCTGCTGCTGCATTGCCTTAAGTGCTGAACTGGGAAGTTGCGGCCCCTGTGGAAGCGCTGGACCGGGAGGAGCTGCCCGGGGAGGATAGTGCCCCCGAGGAACTGTGCCTCACTAATCTGCCTCAGTCAACCTGCCCCTGGACTGTTGAACAAGCAGTGCGTTGTGAATAGCGCCATAGTGCTGAGTAGATTGTGAGGAGAAATAGTGCTGTGGGAAGAAAAACGCGTTCTGAGGGCCTGCTGTGTTCCCCCTAGGAAGCGCTATAATCTGGAAGCGCTAATCTGCCCCAGAACTGCCGTGTGTGCGCAAGGAGCAGTGCGCTGTGAATAGCGCTGTGGTCTAAGGAGTAGTGCGTGGTGGAAAACGCTGTTTCCGGAGGAGACTGTGGCAAGGAGCAGTGCGCTGTAAATAGCGCTATTCTCCTGAGGAGAATCATACTGGGAGGAGCCTACCCTCGCGTCATCGCGCTGTCTGCTATATAAATAATTAATTGAAAAAGGGAGCCTACCCCTTGTCCTCGCCACGCGCTGCGTGGTAGCGCCGGAATCCGCCGCCGCCGTGAGGAGACCCCCCCCCTTGCTGGGGTGTGCAGCGTTGCGGCGGCCCCCGGTGTGAGGAGAGGGCCGCCGGAGTAGAGAAAGGGCCGCGCTGGGCCCGAGAAGCCAGCCTCGACCTGCCCATGTGACGGGGGCGCCCGGCCGCGTCATTGGCCCGCCCCCGCCAACGCCGCGCAGGGATTGGTCGCCTGCCCGGGCGGCCGGGAAGACAGGAAGAAGCGGAGTCGAAGCCCCGGGTCCCCGTGAGGTAGGAGGGGGACCCGGGTGAAGCTTCGTTGCGGGGCCCCCATGCCAAGGAGGGGGCCCCGAGAGGAGCAACCGGAGCGGGAGCTCACCCCGCCGGTCTGTGGCCGTGGACGAAGGGCCGTTGCCGGGAGGACGTGCCGCTGAGGGAGGCGGGGCCGGGGCACACTGTCGGTGCCAGCCTTGCCGGCCCGGAAGAGGCGTCGCGAGGGTGTCTATTCCCCCTGGGGGTGCCCCAGAGGGAGCCCAGCTCTCGGGAGGTGGGGGCATCGAGGCACATGATCGGTGCCTGCCTCCGCCCCGGCCTGGAAGCCAGTGAAGCCTTGCTGCTACTGGCAGTACCGAAGGAAGAGCTCTGGAAAGCTGGTGAGTGGGAGCTCGAGCGGAGCAACCCTGGGAGGGACCTACATGACTTCCAAGTCCCGGAGGGGACTCCATCAGTAAAAGACTCACCAACCGGTACGCAGCTGCCGTGGGGACCGAACCAAACCCAGTAAGGTGCCCGGAGTAAAGGTTATTGGGGAGGACATGGTCCCCCCAGTGTGATTAGGGGGCCCATGAGGAGGGAGGAGGCCCGGTGGTCCCTTTACTGCTGTTGAAGGTCTGTTGCCCCCCCCCCTACTCCCATACTCCTGTTCCGGGCCAATGTGTTTGGGCCCTAATGAGATGTGCATTCTGGGTTGAGGGGTTGTCTGCCCCTTGATTAAGGCCTGCCCCACCAGATAAACGCGGGATTGCCCCCATTGAATACTATTGGGGTGGAGAGTATCAATCCCCCCCCCCCTGTGAGCTAAGGAGACATATGCCCCAGGTGCTCCTGTTGAGACCTCTTGTGGATACCTAGGCCTCCCCCTAGAAATCCTTCTTAACTGTGTGATGCCAAGGTTATAATTCCCCACGGTATTGCCTCTTTTGTAGTGGTGTAGAGGGGATTTTCACTGGAAATGTTGTGACCTGAGCCTACGGTCATTATTGGCATTACTACAGCCAAGGTATACTGATGTTTTACCCTTGAAGGTGGATTGTATGTTGTGGTGCCCTTTTATTGCAGGTGTGCCCCTATGCTGGCCTGATGAGTTATTCCAGGCCCCTGTTTATGCCTTGTTAATGAGCCTGCCGTACTGATTTCTTACAGGTGCTCCTGACTAGTATGTGCTGTAATGCTCTGTTGTTGTTCTTCCTTTACAGGGGTGGGGATTGGCGTTATAATACATGAGGTGTATTTATGAATAATGTTGTATCTTACATTTCCAGCCAACCCCCCTAAGGATGAGAGTCTGAGTTGGCCCCGCCAGATTGGCCCCAGGTCTAATGTTTGATTAACCATCCTTTTTCCTTATAGTTATGGACTATAGACTATGGACTCAATCCCTTTTTGGTCCCATGTAAATAATCCCCCTCTGAAGTACTTGGCTCTGGTGCCAGTTGGCGCCATGTTATGATGACACTGTGAATGCATTTTTGCCTTGCAGGTTGGAGATACTAAACTGTTTAATTTTCCTACTCAGATTGGTGTCCTGCCTCTTTTGTAGTGTGCCTGGTGTGTTGACTGAGGGTACTGCGTGAGTGCTTCACATGTCCTCCAAGTTTGGCCTGCCCGCTTGATGCCATGCTACCCCCTTTGAGACTTGGGCAACCCCCATTTCCAACATTTGGTGGCAGAGCGGTGGGATAGGACTTGTGTTTGCGCAGTACCACAGCGGCCACAGGTTACACTGCAAATAGAGCTTTGGATGTAATCCGAGCCTTGTTGTGGGGATTATTGTTGTTTGCTAAATTCCTTCCTCCTGAAGAGTGTTCTGAATTGTCCCCTTGTTCCACTGGGAGGGTGTGTCCCGGGTGTACCTCGCCACGATGGGGTTGGTTTACCAGGAAGTGGACCTGATGGAGTACACCGAACAGGAGGTGATAGACTTCCTCCTGGAGAGAGGGATACCCCCAGTAGGGAACATTAGGAGGAACCTGTTTCTCTATGAGGCCCTCAAGAGGGGAGAGCCCTTAGAGATTGATGGGGACTTATCTGACTACCCCCCCGAGGTGTTGAAGGGTCAGTGGGTTAGAGACCAGAGAGAGGGCTCCCCATCCAGAACCCTGGGAGGTAGTTATTCCGATGAGGAGGAAGAGTTTAACAGGGCGGACACGCCAGTAGCTGTGGAGGACACCGAAGATAGGGAGTCTCGCACTGGGTCCAGTCCCGGGGGCACTGCCCCATCCCTTTCCCTGTCCCCAGAAGAGTGGGTAGATAGGCGGGAAGAGAGGGAGTATCAGCTGGCGCTGGCAAAGCTCAGGCATGCCGAGGGCTTAGCGCAGCTGAGGGTAGAAGAGCAGCGACTAGAGACTGAAAAAGTCCTAGCGCTGGAGAGGATGGCGGAGGCGGAGAGGGCCTTTGCCAGGGAGAGATCAGCTCAGGTGGGTAGTTTGTCCCCTGAGAGTGGTTTTAGGAGTCTGGATTCACCGAGGTGGGTGGGATCCAGTGGTGGCAGCGAGTGTAGGTCCAGTGCAAGGAGTCCCACTCCCGAAGCCCAGGAGACTGTGCCTGATTCCCCGGAGGAGGAGGACGGGTTAGTGTTCAGGGGCAGGGGAAAGCTGTCCCATCAGTCCTGGGGAGAGTTCGAGGAGGAGTGTTGGACTGTACTGGAGGATTGGGTGGTGAGGAGAGCAGTGGAGGATTGGGAAGGGCTGTGCCATGCCGTTATCCGGGAGCACATGCTGAGGAGTTGTTTCCCAAGACTGCGTCACCATCTGTTGCAGTGCGGGTTCTCAGACCCCAGGGAACTTGCACGGGAGGCAGACCTCTGGGTAAGTGCCAGAGTGTCTGGGAAGGCAGAGGGGAGTGATCCCGAAGGGAGTGAGACGGGGAGGTGTCCCAAGGTGCCCCAGCTGCGGCCACCAGGCCTGGAGTGTTCTTTAAGAGAACCCCAGCTTGGGAGGCTAGGCTGCCCCGATGTGTCACCCAGAGGGAGGGATCGCCTTATGTCAGGAGAACCCGGAGCATCACTAATCAGAGCTGCAGTGGTTCGGGGGACTGACCAGTCACAGGGTCTAGATCTTGGACTGGGGTTCCAGGTTCAGGGGTTGCCTGACCTGGAGGGTGGGGTTCCTGTAAGGCAGGTCCCTACCAAATTGACTCCCAGGGGTACCACTTCCAGTGGGAGGGTGCGGAACTCTGGGAGGGGGTGCAGAGGGAGGAAGGTCTCTTCTCTGTCACCAGCTCAGCCACAGGGCGCAGATCCCGGGTTGGGTGGCCAGAGACAGGAGTTGCCTGCCCTGGTGGGAGGGACATCTGTAATCAGAGTCCCCCCGGAAGTGACTCCCAGGGGTACTTCTCCGGGTAGGAGGGTGCAGAATTCTGGGAGGGGGTGCAGGGAGAGGGAGGACTCGCCCCTGTCACCGGTTCAACCTGTGAGTTTCGACTCCAGGTTGGGGAGAGAGTTGTGTGAGGGTGTCCCCAGGCGTAGGAGATGGAGGAACCCTAGGAGGAGAAGTAGGGGGAGGGGAGCCTCGCCCCTAAGGGCTGGTCATTCGGAGGATGTAGACCCCAGGTGGGTGGACCAGTGGAAATTTGGAGAGAAGAGAGTGGTTCCAGAGTATCACAAGCCTGAGGCTAGAGCCTCCCACTCTAGGAAGGAGAAACATCCCACTAGGGAACACCAGTGGGGTGGTTCTGTTGGTGAAGGGAGGGTTGCGAAAGAGAACCATTGGGTTCCAGAGTGGAGAAGAGACTGCAGGTGCTCCTGTAGTTGCAGGCCTGCGTCCACCTTTTTCCGCCCCAAGCAGGGAAGCCCATCAAGGCATTGATGTGTCTACCCTGGCTTTTGGCTGGGGGGGAGTCGTGTTGGACTTGGCCTTTTTCCCCCAAAATTTTTCGCTTTTGACCCCCTTACCTAGGATGTCTCCCCCATGGGATTAAACCTGTATAGGCCATGAGTGGTGTGAGACCCCTTTTGAAACATGTAATTACCTGACATAATGTGAGCACTTGTAAATATCCCCCATTTTGAAAACGCACCTGACTGAAATGTATTGCTTTTAAAATGGATGCCATGGCCATGGGTTTTGCCACTGGACTGACATAGGTCAGCGGTCTAGATAACATTACCCAGCAACCCCTAGCTTTTGGAGGGAAAGCCTGGCACCCAGGGTGCTCACCCCCTCCCCTAGAACCAGTTTAGGCTAGATGTGCCAACATTCTAGAAGGTCCTGGCACTGCCTGGGAGGAGGATATAAATAGGGGGAAGTGTCACCAGAGTTTTAGTCAGCGCTGGGACAAGGAAGGGAGGGGGACCTGCTGTGAGGTGCGACCGCCACATGGGCCTGTGAGCTGGGCCCTGCACCCCTATAAACCCCCCCGCTGCTGTCCCCATGGGCCCCTGACAAGGGAGGACTCTTCATAGGTCCCTGACGCCGTGGGACCTTGAACTACGCCAGCGCTGAAGGAAAGAGGTGCCCACATGAGGAGGAATGCTGTGGGCTTGAACCCCCCAGGAGGTGAGGAGTGTGCCCCTGGGGCTGGCTGTGGAACTATTCGCCCCCCCCTCCGTGAGGAGCGCCTGTCAGACGCTGTTTGGGGAGGTTGGTGCCCCCAGGAAGCTGTGGCCCCCTTGGGAAGTGCTGCTGCTGCATTGCCTTAAGTGCTGAACTGGGAAGTTGCGGCCCCTGTGGAAGCGCTGGACCGGGAGGAGCTGCCCGGGGAGGATAGTGCCCCCGAGGAACTGTGCCTCACTAATCTGCCTCAGTCAACCTGCCCCTGGACTGTTGAACAAGCAGTGCGTTGTGAATAGCGCCATAGTGCTGAGTAGATTGTGAGGAGAAATAGTGCTGTGGGAAGAAAAACGCGTTCTGAGGGCCTGCTGTGTTCCCCCTAGGAAGCGCTATAATCTGGAAGCGCTAATCTGCCCCAGAACTGCCGTGTGTGCGCAAGGAGCAGTGCGCTGTGAATAGCGCTGTGGTCTAAGGAGTAGTGCGTGGTGGAAAACGCTGTTTCCGGAGGAGACTGTGGCAAGGAGCAGTGCGCTGTAAATAGCGCTATTCTCCTGAGGAGAATCATACTGGGAGGAGCCTACCCTCGCGTCATCGCGCTGTCTGCTATATAAATAATTAATTGAAAAAGGGAGCCTACCCCTTGTCCTCGCCACGCGCTGCGTGGTAGCGCCGGAATCCGCCGCCGCCGTGAGGAGACCCCCCCCCTTGCTGGGGTGTGCAGCGTTGCGGCGGCCCCCGGTGTGAGGAGAGGGCCGCCGGAGTAGAGAAAGGGCCGCGCTGGGCCCGAGAAGCCAGCCTCGACCTGCCCATGTGACGGGGGCGCCCGGCCGCGTCATTGGCCCGCCCCCGCCAACGCCGCGCAGGGATTGGTCGCCTGCCCGGGCGGCCGGGAAGACAGGAAGAAGCGGAGTCGAAGCCCCGGGTCCCCGTGAGGTAGGAGGGGGACCCGGGTGAAGCTTCGTTGCGGGGCCCCCATGCCAAGGAGGGGGCCCCGAGAGGAGCAACCGGAGCGGGAGCTCACCCCGCCGGTCTGTGGCCGTGGACGAAGGGCCGTTGCCGGGAGGACGTGCCGCTGAGGGAGGCGGGGCCGGGGCACACTGTCGGTGCCAGCCTTGCCGGCCCGGAAGAGGCGTCGCGAGGGTGTCTATTCCCCCTGGGGGTGCCCCAGAGGGAGCCCAGCTCTCGGGAGGTGGGGGCATCGAGGCACATGATCGGTGCCTGCCTCCGCCCCGGCCTGGAAGCCAGTGAAGCCTTGCTGCTACTGGCAGTACCGAAGGAAGAGCTCTGGAAAGCTGGTGAGTGGGAGCTCGAGCGGAGCAACCCTGGGAGGGACCTACATGACTTCCAAGTCCCGGAGGGGACTCCATCAGTAAAAGACTCACCAACCGGTACGCAGCTGCCATGGGGACCGAACCAAACCCAGTAAGGTGCCCGGAGTAAAGGTTATTGGGGAGGACATGGTCCCCCCAGTGTGATTAGGGGGCCCATGAGGAGGGAGGAGGCCCGGTGGTCCCTTTACTGCTGTTGAAGGTCTGTTGCCCCCCCCCTACTCCCATACTCCTGTTCCGGGCCAATGTGTTTGGGCCCTAATGAGATGTGCATTCTGGGTTGAGGGGTTGTCTGCCCCTTGATTAAGGCCTGCCCCACCAGATAAACGCGGGATTGCCCCCATTGAATACTATTGGGGTGGAGAGTATCAATCCCCCCCCCCTGTGAGCTAAGGAGACATATGCCCCAGGTGCTCCTGTTGAGACCTCTTGTGGATACCTAGGCCTCCCCCTAGAAATCCTACTTAACTGTGTGATGCCAAGGTTATAATTCCCCACGGTATTGCCTCTTTTGTAGTGGTGTAGAGGGGATTTTCACTGGAAATGTTGTGACCTGAGCCTACGGTCATTATTGGCATTACTACAGCCAAGGTATACTGATGTTTTACCCTTGAAGGTGGATTGTATGTTGTGGTGCCCTTTTATTGCAGGTGTGCCCCTATGCTGGCCTGATGAGTTATTCCAGGCCCCTGTTTATGCCTTGTTAATGAGCCTGCCGTACTGATTTCTTACAGGTGCTCCTGACTAGTATGTGCTGTAATGCTCTGTTGTTGTTCTTCCTTTACAGGGGTGGGGATTGGCGTTATAATGCATGAGGTGTATTTATGCATAATGTTGTATCTTACATTTCCAGCCAACCCCCCTAAGGATGAGAGTCTGAGTTGGCCCCGCCAGATTGGCCCCAGGTCTAATGTTTGATTAACCATCCTTTTTCCTTATAGCTATGGACTATAGACTATGGACTCAATCCCTTTTTGGTCCCATGTAAATAATCCCCCTCTGAAGTACTTGGCTCTGGTGCCAGTTGGCGCCATGTTATGATGACACTGTGAATGCATTTTTGCCTTGCAGGTTGGAGATACTAAACTGTTTAATTTTCCTACTCAGATTGGTGTCCTGCCTCTTTTGTAGTGTGCCTGGTGTGTTGACTGAGGGTACTGCGTGAGTGCTTCACATGTCCTCCAAGTTTGGCCTGCCCGCTTGATGCCATGCTACCCCCTTTGAGACTTGGGCAACCCCCATTTCCAACAGAGCAGGACTCAACCCCAAATGGTCATACAAAATCAAAAACCCACAGAGGTAGTAGAGGAGGTAAACGAAGATTACCGCAAAAAATTAAGATCAGGGACGATGAGGAAATAGACAGCGTGAACAATGATGTCCAAGTAATAAACCTTTCGTCTTTCTCTCTATCCCCTGACATGAACAAACTTCTTTCAAAAGGGCTTAACTTTAATCCTTACTCCACAGGGGACATCTGCCAGACTAAGATTGATCTCTTCAAATTTGTCCGCAATCTCAAAATAAAAAAACATTTTGCCGGTAAAACCTGCACTAACAAAAATGTGTTGAATATTCCCGATTGTGTATTACATGATGAACTTACAATAAAGGATGTACAAGCCACTCATCTACTGTTGTCTATTACCGAACGAGAAGATAGCCCTATAGAAATGGGGCAACTTTTGGAGGAACTCAATATAGACACAGAACTTGGGACTGTGAGTGGTCTCAAAAGCAAATCCACCTGGATACCTACCTTACCGGGTGGAAATAACATTGACAATTTTCACAAACAGGTTCTGGAAGACCTAAACAAAATCAATACTAGTAAACTGAACGAGACATTTACATTCAAAGATAATTTAACTAAAGGAGAACGTTATGCACTTAAAACACTCACACAAATTCCCACCATCGTTATTCGTGAGGCAGACAAAGGAGGAAATATCGTGGTTATGAACACTGATGACTATAATAATGAAATATCAAGCCAATTAGCAGATCCCACTTGCTATGAACTACTTGCATGTAACCCTATGGGTCCATTAACTGTGACCATCAACGACCACTTACGAAAATGGAAAGAGGATGGTCTATTAAATGATGACGAATTTCTCTACCTAAAAGTTAATAAACCCACATACCCATGGCTGTATACTCTCCCAAAAATCCATAAGGATCTCCCTTTCCCACCAGGCAGACCTATCGTCTCTGGAATAGGGGGGCCTACCGAAAGACTGGCCGAGTATGTAGACGTGTTTCTAGGTCCACTAGTCAGAAATCTTCCGTCTTATATACAGGACTCGAAGCACATATTGAGCCTTTTGAGTGACCTGGAATGGCAACCCAACACCACCCTAGTGACCATGGATGTTGTAGCACTCTACACCAGTATCAATCCAACTTTAGGCCTAAAAGAAATTACCCGTGTGCTATCTAATAGACCGGCATCCCTTTGGGCACACACTCAAATGCTAATCTCGATGATGACCTTGATCCTCGAAAACAACTACTTTATTTTCCACAAACAATGGTTCCAACAGAAACGTGGAGTAGCCATGGGTTCAAAATTCTCTCCCTCTTTCGCCAACCTCTTCATGGGTGCATTTGAAGCTGATCACATTTGGGGCACCCATGGAAGTAATTATACCGATTCCATTCTGTTTTGGGGTCGATATATAGACGATTGCATTTTATTATGGACAGGGACAGACGAACTACTACAACAATTTGCCAATCACCTCAACCAAAACAACTGGGAACTCAGTTTCACTATGAAATCTAGCAAAACTAACATAGAATTCTTAGATCTGGAACTCTATGTGAAAAATAACAAACTAGAAAGCAAACTCTACAGGAAACCAACATCCTGCAACGCGATACTCCGTGCAGACAGCTTCCATCCTCCTCACCAGATCAAGGCGATACCTTTCGGGGAATTTCTCCGAGCCAGACGTAACTGCAGTGATGACACAGATCTCGAATTAACTGTCAAGGATATGGAGTCTAGATTTGTGAAACGTGGTTATCAAAAGACCACACTATCCACAGCTAAAAAGAGACTCGACAAAATTAAGAGACCTGACATTCTTAAAATGACCAACTCCAAACAGGCGAAAGAATCTACTATTAGAATGATCACTGAGTACAATGGTCTACACCATTTAGTCAGAAAAAGTATCACTAAACATTGGGATCTGCTTAAAGAAGATGCAGTACTGAGAGAACTGATTCCAATCACCCCGCAAATCACTTTTCGCAAAGGGAGAACTTTGAGAAATAGACTAAGCCCTACTGTCCCACAGGTGGATGTGACCCCTAACTGGCTCACCCAACGCAGTAATGGGTTTTTCAAATGTGGCTTCTGCACAATGTGCAAATGGGCCAAGCACAAAATCAAGCACTTCCAAGGACCCAAACTGGAAAACTATGACATCAGAGTCAACATCAACTGTACCACAAAATATGTGATTTACATAATAGAATGTCGATGTGGGAAAAAATACGTAGGAAGCACCATCAGGATGCTAAAAGATAGAATATCGGAAGACATGAGAGCCATCCAGAAACAAGATCCAAGATATCCTGTAGCCCTTCATGTAGCCAAGTGTCAGGCCAACACAGAGGACTTTTGTGTGTCTTTCTACGGAATTGAAACGGTGCCCGCCCATATCAGAGGTGGCAACCGTGAACTAACTTTGAGACGGAAAGAAGCCACCTGGATTATGCGTCTCCGGAGCATTGAATTCGGGCTTAACTACGATCCCGAGCTGCAATACTTCCTAGGATAACAGACTTTCGGAAATTTCCTGTATCAATGTTTTTCTCCCTGTCAAATATGCATGAGTAGCGAAACCTATCCAGCTACATCAATCCATGGATACACTATGAACAGTTCTCTCTCTATTAAAATTGCATGAATAGCGCAATCCGTCTAGTAACATCAATTCGTATGTACACCATTAACTATACTTTGCCCCACTAAAAAGTGTCTATGTGCAACATAACAGCCTCTGAGGCCAGAATTCACTTATAAATGTCTATGAGGTACACGATAGTACTATTCCCGTTCATAACCCGCCAACTCAGGCGTTGATGTTCATATACTTCATGAACCAACACATATGGCTCCTCGATATTATATAAAAAAACCATTCACATTTTGACGTACTGCCACCACGGTACATGAGGCATACATTGGGACATGCCCCATTTAATCAAGACTCCGCCCTACTACCGATACCTCAAGCAATACCGCTATCTGTGTAAACACGGACCACGGACCTATACCATTATCACATCAAATTTTTAACCTAAGCTCAGCTCGCATCTAAATGCAAGAGCTTTCCGATTATTAACGCTGCCTGAACAACCACCATACCCACCCACTTCTTTCTACGCTAATTACAAATAATTTGTAGTAACTCTTCTTTTTGGGGCCATGACTGGTTTCCTTCGGAAAAAC
The DNA here is from genome assembly GCF_964263255.1 of Lissotriton vulgaris. NCBI lineage: Eukaryota > Metazoa > Chordata > Amphibia > Caudata > Salamandridae > Lissotriton > Lissotriton vulgaris. Next base: position 42,306,655 of record NC_141686.1, on the reverse strand, counting down.
TATACACGCTCTAGTTTATTCAGGGAGTGGAAGACGGACTTCCGGTATTTAACCGGTGAACACTTCCCGTCACGTGACCATCATTGGAAAACGGCACCGGGAACCACAAGAGGGAGTTCAGCACAAACAAGGTAAATCAGCTCTCCCCCGCTCTGACAGGACCTCATATCCTGGCGTCTAAATCAAACTTAGCATTAGAGTATATCTTTTCTTGTATCCGCCTTCATACAATCCTTTTCTTTCAGGTGTACCCGCCTGTTAAGGAATACTATGTCTTAATCAAGACCCCTCGTATACTCTCGTCAACTCCTCCCGGTTATGACACACACCTAAACTGAATCAGGTACGAGTGTGTAACAACATTGTTACGAGTCCTTGTGTTTCCTTTGCTTTTGCGCCATGATTGTGGTATTTGAGAACTAAAAATAGCCTGTTCCCTCCCAGATCTTTTAATCACGCAGGCAGCGTGCTACAGACCTCGAACGACTCGAATTAATTAACCAGAATTTTGTCCTGAAACGGACATTTCGTACATATCCGATATTTGTTGTCATACTTTCCTCAAGAAGGTAAGTGTGACATACTGTTTAGGGATCTAACCCAAAAAAGATATATCTTGGAGCCTTTTCAGAAACAACAAAGGTTGTATAATTACACCGCCCCTCATATTCCATGATTCTACCCGATAGAATTAGTTCCTCTTTTGTCTTCTCGGGTATTTTAACCCAGCAGATATATATAATCACCTCACTAATTTCAGCCATTGACTGTCTTCTCTCACACAACATGTAGGTCCTTTCACTGAACCATACACACATGCAAACACACAACGCTTTTTCATCTAGGTATTCTGAGTATATCTTGTAAAATTACAACAGCATTTCGCACGGCACTTGAACGAGCCATCCTGGCAATTTCTTTAGTTAACCTGTAGATTCTACATAGTGAAGTAACTATGATGATATGCACAAGTATGGTAATATATGATAAGCGGCAACAAGTATCCGACTATGTGTGTATACAGATGAACGTGTGTTTTGCAACAGTATAACATTTAGTTTATTCGCGTTTTCACCAATGTCACATGGGAATACCGCCCTTTCAAACACAGCCACACTCTTTTCACAATACCACTACACTCTCTCTACGGCCAGTGTTTAGACCTACTATGTTTTCACCAATTCAGTGTTCACCAATTCAGTGTTCAGATGGACAATTGCACCAAAAAGTAATAAAAGATATTAATACATGTCACAACAGATTCACTTAAGCACACGTACACTCCATAGTTCACTAATTCACTCTGCTATCGAACATGAGTCACAATTACACAGAGTCACAATGAGCATGACCACTTTTTCACATTGGCAAGTCACTAGCTTTCTGCATTTACAATAAGAACTTTTTGCAAATGCACCCTTTTATGTTTTCCGTTCAGCCCTGAAGATTCGCAGTAGGTTCCCTGCGATGAAACACGTGTTGGCATTTTCAAAGGAACAATAAACCATTTATTTAACACCAAGAACAGAACATTTCTCTCTTTTTGGAACTCTTGTACCTGAACCTGGATAATTGATTCTCTTAAAGTCACTCCGAAAGTGTGGATGTATACTAACTGATTGCTACTTGCTACAGATGTCATTACTTTAATGTTCTATATACTTGTATAGTGCAGGGGCATTGTTGTTCTATTGTTACTTGTGTGGATCTTCTTGGTCCAACTTTGAGCGGTTGTGTGAGATTACCGCTCGCCCTTTTGCCTGTACCAACCACTTCACCGTGCTCTCTACCTTGCGGATATACAGGTGTGCGCCCAATTTCCCTGGTAAATGATAAAAATCTCCTTGTCGTATAAATTAATTAGATTATACTCCAGTATTAATTAGATTATACTCCAGTGAAGTGCTCTAGACTTTACCTCCTCACACCACTACTCATTATCAGGGAGCACATTCAATGAGAGGATTCAGTTAACCCAGATGTCAACAATTGTCTCAGCCGCCTTAATTAGGGGCTTATACCTCTTTTAATTGACCAGAACTCTCAGCACCACCTTGGCGCGGGCTCCTTCTCTCAGGCCCTATTACAATAGCTTTCTTTTCCCTGAGCCAGCACTTACTAGGGATAGCTTCCTCAAGTACAGGTGAGGAAGACAGTCAGGGTGTTGGATCTGTTTACACCGGCTCTAGCGCCCCTCCTCTCCCTCACAGACAGTTCTCTTAGGGACCCTTCTTTATTGAAATAACTGGAGGAGATTAGGCCCTACCGGCTCACTCTCCCCACCTGCCCCACACACTCCTTACTGCACCAGGGAGGCGTTACTCCCCAAGTCTCCACGTGTCAGGCTCAATCAGGCGGCTCCACCGCAGTCCAGGCTGGCAGATACCGAAGGGGACCTCTCCCTCGCAGTCGGCTTTCTGTCCCCGAGGCTAGCGCAGGAATGTTCGAGGTCGGGATCTCTTTCACACAGCACCCGCTGTCAAAGCCTTAAGACTCGCGTCCACTCTTCCTGGGGTCAGCGCTGAGGGGACGGACTGGCGCAGATGAGCGCCACTGCCTTTTCCTCCGTCGATCCGGCTCCGCCTCACAAAGCCCGGCGGCTCCACTGGGCATGCGCGGGAAGCGAGTGTCTCACCGTCTGAGACCGCGCTGTTTGAACGGCGCTGCTCTCCTTCTCCGCCCACTCGGAAGTCGACAGGGGTTTTTCCTGGCTCACTCCTCACCTCGGGGCTTAACTGCAGATCTCCAAACCAGCGCCGCTCGCTTAGCCTCAGAAGCAGAACAGCTTGTTGTCCCGCTGTTTCCGCTCTCCCAGCCCTCAGTGTCACAGGTAGGAGGAGGGACACGGGGAGGGTATGGCACCAGGGAGGGCGCGATTCCAGCAGTCGGGCAGCACTTGAATTACGAGCTGAACAAGGGGGAGGGGGCACCAGGATAGGCCCCTTTCCGTGGGAGATTCCTACTGCAACAGTCTCTCTGGAATATTTTATTCTGGGCAGAGGACTGCACACCGCAGCACTGCAGTCTCCTTCTCCTGAAGGCTTCCCCTGTATAATTCAGACAAGGGGCAAGCTAGGCGCCCAGGGTCTCCAGTAACCCTCCGCAGCGGGGCCAGGACAAGTAACCAAAAGGAGAGTGGTGGGGTAGATCAATAAGGCAGCTTCCCAGTCCAGTAAGTCAACCCTATGTCTAACCTTTTCCCACCCTTAGCTACAGCCTGTCCTCCAGCTGACTTCCACAGGTAGACAAAATGGCTGCCTCGCATTCCGCCTTATATAGGCTGCCCTTCAGTGGTCCAGAATGGACCAGAAGGTTCTAGAATGCCCTATGCTAGGCTATGGCCAAGTTCTGTGTGTGACAGTTAGGGCAGTTGGTGGCCACCATTTTAGGTGGTGCCAACTTTCCTGTCAGAACAGGCCTCTGGGCCTGAGGTAAAAGATTATGAGAGGGAGAAAGAACACCTATCCCCCTGGCCAACACCTACAAAAAGTCAGTAGACAAAAAAATTATTAAGGGTATGAGGGGCAAAAAGGGGACAAAATAAATAATAATGAGGAGGGACTACGTCAAAAAGCCAGACAGGTCTAACACGCGTCCCCCCCAGCTGAAAGTGGGGAGAACTACCCAACCCCTTGGGAGTCCTCATCACTAAGGCGGAAATACCTGGAGAGACCGTCTGCATTGGCGTGGTCCACTCCAGGCCGATGTTCCACCCGGAAGTCCATTCCCTGTAGGGAGATGGACCACCTCAACAACTTGGGATTTTCCCCCTTCATTTGCATCAGCCAACGAAGGGGTCGTTGGTCAGTCTGAACCAGGAAGTGCGAGCCAAAGAGGTATGGCCACAGCTTCTTCAGAGCCCACACCACCGCAAAAGCTTCCCTCTCAATGGCACTCCACTTCTGTTCCCGGGGAAGCAGTCTCCTGGATAAGAAGACTACAGGTTGATCCAGGCCCTCTTCATTCAGTTGCGATAACACTGCCCCAATGCCATGTTCTGATGCATCTGTTTGGACAATGAACTCCTTGGAGAAGTCTGGGGCCTTCAGGACTGGTGCCGCACACATTGCCTGTTTCAATTTCTCGAAAGCTTGCTGACAAGCTCCCGTCCAAACTACCCGTCGAGGTTGTTTCTTGGAGGTGAGCTCTGTGAGGGGCGCTACAATAGTGCCATACCCCTTCACAAAGCGACGGTAGTAGCCTGTGAGGCCCAGGAAAGCTCGGACCTCAGTCTGTGTCTTGGGGGGTTCCCAGGCCATGATTGCCTCAATCTTCGACTGCAGGGGCTGCACAGTCCCCCTACCCACCAAGTGTCCAAGGTACACAACCGACCCCTGCCCAATATGGCATTTGCTGGCTTTGATTGTCAATCCAGCTTGTTTCAGGGCCTGGAGAACTGCCTGCAAATGCCGCAGATGGTCCTCCCAACTGCTACTGAAGACAGCAATGTCATCCAAGTAAGCAGCAGAGAAACTCTCCAATCCAGAGAGGACCTGGTTCACCAGCCGCTGAAATGTGGCAGGGGCGTTCTTGAGCCCAAAGGGCATCACACAGAACTGGTAGTGTCCCTCAGGCATGGAGAAGGCTGACCTTTCCCTTGCTCCATCTGTCAAGGAGATCTGCCAGTATCCTGAAGTGAGGTCAAAGGTACTCAGATATTGGGCAGCTCCTAGCCGGTCAATCAATTCATCCGCCCTAGGGATCGGATGAGCATCAGTCCTTGTCACTGAATTCAGTCCTCGGTAATCCACACAGAACCTCAGTTCAGGTGTGGTGCCTGGTGGTGCGGCTTTTGGCACGAGCACCACCGGACTGGACCAAGGGCTGTTGGAAGGTTCAATTACTCCCAGCTCTAGCATCTTGGCAACCTCTCCATGAATGCTAGCCTTCACCTTGTCAGACAGCCGGTAGGTCTTTGACTTCACTGGTGGGCTGTCTCCTGTGTCCACGTCATGGGTACACAGGTGGGTCCTTCCCGGGACAAGGGAGAACAACGAAGAGTACTGCTCCAGGATCTGGCGGCAGTCCTCCCGTTGCTCAGGAGTTAGAGTAGGAGAGAGAATCACTCCCTCCACTGACCCATCCTTCTCTTGAGACGAAAAGAGATCGGGGAGAGGTTCGCTTTCCGCTTCCTCTTCCCCGTCAGTCACCATCATCAACATGACTTCGGGCCTCTCATGGTGGGGCTTGAGACGGTTGGCATGCAGCACCCGTAGGGGCTGTCGAGGGGTCTTAAGGTCCACCAGGTATGTGGCCTTACCCTTCTTCTCCAACACCTCAAAGGGGCCTGTCCAGCGATCCTGGAGGGCGCTAAGCTCTCCAGGCTCCATCACCCACACTTTCTGTCCAGGCTCCAATTCCACCTGGTGAGCATTGTGGTCATACCACTCCTTCATGACTGCCTGGCTGGCCTCCAAGTTGTCAGAAGCTTGCTTCCACAACTTCGCCATTTGGCTCCTGAAGGCCAGCATGTAGCTCACCACATCCTGGGGGGGTTTCCTGGGAGACTTCTCCCAACCATCCTTCACCAGGCTGAGAGGACCGCGTACAGGGTGCCCATACAGAAGCTCAAAGGGGCTGAAGCCCACTCCCTTCTGGGGCACTTCCCTGTAGGAAAAGAGTAAACAGGGTAGGAGGACGTCCCATTTCCTCTGCAGGCTTTCGGGCAGACTTCTGATCATGCCCTTCAAGGTCTTATTAAACCTCTCAACCAGTCCATTCGACTGGGGGTGATAAGGAGTGGTGAACCGGTAGGTCACTCCACACTCCTTCCACATTGCCCGCATGTACGCTGACATGAAGTTGGTCCCCCTGTCAGACACAACTTCCTTGGGAAATCCCACTCGGGTAAAGATTCCCATTAGGGCTCTTGCCACTACAGGTGCAGTGACTGTCCTCAGAGGTATTGCATCTGGGTACCGTGTGGCATGATCCACCAGAACCAGGATAAACCTGTGACCAGCTGTTGTTGGTGGATCCAAGGGCCCGACAATGTCGATGCCTACCCTCTCAAAGGGTGTGCTAACGACTGGAAGTGGTTCCAGGGGAGCCTTTAGCTTCACCCCTGTTTTCCCACTGGCCTGGCAGGTTACACATGTCCTACAGTAAGTGTTGGACGCCACTTTCATCTGAGGCCAGTAAAAGTGGAGGACAAGCCATGCAAAGGTCTTGTCCTGGCCTAAGTGTCCTGCCAGGGGTATGGCATGAGCCAATTCCAAAAGAAAGGCTCGGTACTGTTGCGGGACTACCAAGGCCCTTGATGAACCAGGCAAGGGTACCTTGGGTTCACTGTAGAGGAGTCCATCCTCCCAGTAAATGTGGTAATGTCCCGTAACATCACCTGCTGCTTGGGCTTCAGCCTGTCGCCTCAGTCCCTCAAGGGTGGGGCACTCCCTCTGCCCCTTACAGAAGTCCTCTCTGGTAGGACCTCCCTCCACATGCCACTCCGCAGGGATGGGCAAATCCTCCAGAGAGTCTACTTCCCCCTCCACGGACTCCTGGTCCACCACCGCAGGTGGCCGATCTGTCTCATGGGGTGTGGAAGCCGGAGCAGGCTTTCTCTGTCTCCGGGTCTGTCCCTTCTTAGCAGCGGGTTGGGCCATTGTTCCAGGCTCCAACCCAGGCGAACTCCCTCTCCTGGCAGTCGCAGACCGTGTGCTGACACAGGCCCAGTCAGGTGTACCCAGCATCGCAGAATGCGTCCGGTATTCCACCTCTCTCCAAGTGTTGTGTTCCATGTCATTACCCAACAGACAATCGACTGGCAAGGCAGGGCTTACGGCAACTCGAAGTGAACCTGCAACCCCCTCCCACTCAAAGGGAACCTCAGCCACTGGATAGTGGCCCATTCTGCCGTCAGCCATCGCGGCGGGGTGGAGTACATTAGGAACAACCTGCTCTGGAGACACCAGCTGACTTCTCACCATAGTCATGCTGGCTCCTGTATCTCTCAGAGCCTCCCCTCTCTGGCCATTGATGGTAACCCATTGCCCATACTTTGTAGTATTTGGGGGCACCTGGATCTTTGGCACCATCTCCCGCTCTCCCAGGGACACTAAGGTGACACCCGCCCACTCACCCCCCTTATCTAAGGGCAACTCCTCCCCGAGCGCTACACTAGCTACTCCTGGTGACTTTCCTCCGGTGGGAGGGGGTGGTCTCTTTGGGCATCTGACATCCCCCTTATAATGTCCAACACCACCACATTCAAAACAGTGGAGAACCCTTGGCTGCTGGCTTTGGCCAGGATTAGGGTTTCTGGGCGGGTTTGCCCTAGGGGTGAAACCTGCTCCCTTCCCTTGGAAGTTATTTTGGGGACCTTTAGAGAACTCTTTCTTTTTCTCTCCCCCCTCCTTCTTCTGGGGGGCGCCCTGTCCGGCTTTTTGAGATTCCCCTCCAGTCCCCTTGGAGGACACCCGGGTACTTGCCCAGATGTCCGCCTCCTCTGCAAGCTTCCGGGGATTGGTCAGCTTGCTGTCCACCAGGTGTTGGCGCAGCTCGGGAAAGCATTTCTCGAGGAGGTGTTCTCTCAAAAATAGATCGTACAGCCCCTCATAATCTTTTACCTCACTGCCCTTGACCCAACCCTCTAAGGCCTTTCTGGCGTAGTCAAGGAAGTCCACCCAGTTCTGAGTACTTAATTTGTGGCTCCCCCTAAACTTCTGTCGGTACCTTTCTGGGGTAAGCCCGAACTTCCTTAACAACGCCAGCTTCATGGTGGGGTAGTTTGTTTGTTCCTCTGGTTCCAGGGCCAGCAGGAGGCATGTACTTATACAAACTACCCCCCCAGTGCTTTTCCTGCACCCCATGAACCCTCAGAGAAACCTCATAGGCAGCCAGCCACTTTGCTATATCGTCCCCCTGACTGAAGCTCGCTATCAGGTCTTTGGGTAAGTAGGGTTTGGTCTCCCTGGCTGTCTCCTTTGGTTCGCTGCCACCATTCCTACCAGGAGAGGACCCCCTTCGCAGGCTTTGGAGCTCCAGCTCCTTCAATCTGAACTCGTGGGCCATCCTCCTCTCCTCTTTCTCCTGCTCCAACTTAGCCAACTCCCACCTCAACTGTCTTTTCTCCCTCCTATCGGTGAGCTCGGCTTCCGTTAAGCTTCCCCCAGAGATGCTACTGCCCCTTCTGGAGTAGGACACTGGTCCTGGGAGTAAGTTTTCCCCTTCAGTGTGGAATAACTCTTCTACCCCCACCCCCCCACCGTGTCCTGGTCTACCCCCTCTTCCTCCTCCTTCTTTTCTTGGTGTGCCTCCACCCAAGCCCGAAGACTGGTCTGGAGCTCCCCCTTCCTGGCACCATGTTTGAAAAATAGCCCCATTTGCTGGCAGAACATTTTCAATTGTGACACGGAATAGACCTCTAGGTTTTCCACAGCGAACTCCATTGTGAGTCAGGCAAACCTAGTTACACACCAGAAATTTCAGAGTTGCAAGGGCAACCTAAAGCCAACTCCATCCACCACCAGGAATAAATTTGGAAAAATCAAAAAAGACAAATTGGGAGGGCCGCAAGGAGAAAACTCCTGGTGTAGGTTTAGTGTATTACGTTGAATTACTAGTGAGTAGCTGCAACCAAGTCAGAATTCCACTGTTAGGCACCAATATGTTGGAACTGGGGTAGCCTGGCCTAGGGCAAGACTAACAATTCAGAGGCACAGTGTAAAGGTTGCAGACCACCCAAAAGTAAAACCACGCAATAGCACTCAAAAAGAAAACACTACACCAAAAATGTGGGAAAATACGTATTGCTTTATAAAAATAATATTCTCTTTGTTCTTACAATATAAATAGCTTAGAACATTTCAGGTCACTTTAGATATAAATAGCTTAGAACATTTCAGGTCACTTTAGTATCAGCAATTATATCATTTAAACTGCTAAGCAATTAATCAGCCAGTTTCAACAATACAGTTCAATTGTCATTAAATCAGTAATAACACTCTCAGATTTGTTAACTTGAATCAATAATCAATATCGATAGTATATTTCCTCAGACTCCAGTATTAATTAGATTATACTCCAATATTAATTAGATTATACTCCAGTGAAGTGCTCTAGACTTTACCTCCTCATACCACTACTCATTATCAGGGAGCACATTCAATGAGAGGATTCAGTTAACCCAGATGTCAACAATTGTCTCAGCCGCCTTAATTAGGGGCTTATACCTCTTTTAATTGACCAGAACTCTCAGCACCACCTTGGCGCGGGCTCCTTCTCTCAGGCCCTATTACAATAGCTTTCTTTTCCCTGAGCCAGCACTTACTAGGGATAGCTTCCTCAAGTACAGGTGAGGAAGACAGTCAGGGTGTTGAATCTGTTTACACCGGCTCTAGCGCCCCTCCTCTCCCTCACAGACAGTTCTCTTAGGGACCCTTCTTTATTGAAATAACTGGAGGAGATTAGGCCCTACCGGCTCACTCTCCCCACCTGCCCCACACACTCCTTACTGCACCAGGGAGGCGTTACTCCCCAAGTCTCCACGTGTCAGGCTCAATCAGGCGGCTCCACCGCAGTCCAGGCTGGCAGATACCGAAGGGGACCTCTCCCTCGCAGTCGGCTTTCTGTCCCCGAGGCTAGCGCAGGAAGGTTCGAGGACGGGATCTCTTTCACCCAGCACCCGCTGTCAAAGCCTTAAGACTCGCGTCCACTCTTCCTGGGGTCAGCGCTGAGGGGACGGACTGGCGCAGATGAGCGCCACTGCCTTTTCCTCCGTCGATCCGGCTCCGCCTCACAAAGCCCGGCGGCTCCACTGGGCATGCGCGGGAAGCGAGTGTCTCACCGTCTGAGACCGCGCTGTTTGAACGGCGCTGCTCTCCTTCTCCGCCCACTCGGAAGTCGACAGGGGTTTCTCCTGGCTCACTCCTCACCTCGGGGCTTAACTGCAGATCTCCAAACCAGCGCCGCTCGCTTAGCCTCAGAAGCAGAACAGCTTGTTGTCCCGCTGTTTCCGCTCCCCCAGCCCTCAGTGTCACAGGTAGGAGGAGGGACACGGGGAGGGTATGGCACCAGGGAGGGCGCGATTCCAGCAGTCGGGCAGCACTTGAATTACGAGCTGAACAAGGGGGAGGGGGCACCAGGATAGGCCCCTTTCCGTGGGAGATTCCTACTGCAACAGTCTCTCTGGAATCTTTTATTCTGGGCAGAGGACTGCACACCGCAGCACTGCAGTCTCCTTCTCCTGAAGGCTTCCCCTGTATAATTCAGACAAGGGGCAAGCTAGGCGCCCAGGGTCTCCAGTAACCCTCCGCAGCGGGGCCAGGACAAGTAACCAAAAGGGGAGTGGTGGGGTAGATCAATAAGGCAGCTTCCCAGTCCAGTAAGTCAACCCTATGTCTAACCTTTTCCCACCCTTAGCTACAGCCTGTCCTCCAGCTGACTTCCACAGGTAGACAAAATGGCTGCCTCGCATTCCGCCTTATATAGGCTGCCCTTCAGTGGTCCAGAATGGACCAGAAGGTTCTAGAATGCCCTATGCTAGGCTATGGCCAAGTTCTGTGTGTGACAGTTAGGGCAGTTGGTGGCCACCATTTTAGGTGGTGCCAACTTTCCTGTCAGAACAGGCCTCTGGGCCTGAGGTAAAAGATTATGAGAGGGAGAAAGAACACCTATCCCCCTGGCCAACACCTACAAAAAGTCAGTAGACAAAAAAATTATTAAGGGTATGAGGGGCAAAAAGGGGACAAAATAAATAATAATGAGGAGGGACTACGTCAAAAAGCCAGACAGGTCTAACACACACCTTGTCCCGTAATCTCACCTTAGTCTTAACTATACCCTGGTGGGCCAGGTCCATCACCCAGGTCCACAGACTCCGTCCAACCATGGTCTGCTGGCCCCTGAACAGCAGACTCTCCTCGCTGGCGGTCAGCTCATTCTGTACTCACCAAAGCTGGCTCCTACTCATCTGCTGAAGGTGCGTTCGTGATTTGGAGTCATCAAGGACATTTTTACACTGTTTCCTGAAAAGCGCGTCTTTCGCAGACAACTGGATTTCGTCCTCTTCCGTCACGTCCTTGATCAATAGTGGCTTTGGACATGCTTTGTGTCACACTATCAGGGCCGGACTGGGAACTGAAAGCAGCCCTGGCAAATTTTGTCAGACCAGCCCCCGTACGGTGCGGAGTGAGCGAGCACAGGGAGCGAGCGCAACCACTGCTGGCGGAGGTCTGGGGGCGGTTCCCCCCCAAGAAAACTTTGGACAAAGAGACCAAAATGATGCATTTACAACACATTTTCATTACATATTAAATTGCATTAACTTTCAAAGCACAGTAAATGGTAAATTATGTCCTTAAAGAGCACCAGGTTACCCAGTCATCTGTACCCACAGAAAGTCTTACAGAACACTCTAAAAATAGACACAAGAGTAGTGAATCAGGAACATAAAGTATAAGTCAGACCACTGGTGGCAGTCCTGTGGCACTGTGCAGCCACTTTTAAAAATTAAGTGGAAAAAAATACTAACCCAGGCACCGTTCTCAGTTTCTTCAGTGGTGAAGCATTTATCTTTGTTTATCCTGGTCTGCTATGCTTCGTCAATGTGATATATATATGTATGCACACAGGCTAATACAGACTCATCACCATGGCTCCTGTAACAGTCTAACTTGTTTATTTGAACAAGCATCATGAAGGGTGAAGAGGGTGGAGGGATATTTATGCAGGGGGAACCCTGGACTGGAGATGACACTGAGGTTCAAAGAGTGTGCCAGGCGCACATGAATATGGCGAGGAACCACCCCTCCCCCCTTCCGAGGTCCAAAATGAGATTAAGCACCAAGGTAGTAGGGCCACTGTGGTGCCTTATCTGGGTAACCTGGGAGAGTGCAGGAGTGTCTACTCAGATGAAGTGGTAGCTACCTAACGCAAGTACAAAGCAGACGTGTGGTGAGACTGCTGTGTCTATATCTAGCTATGCTTGCAGTTGGACGCTGTAGTGTCGACAACTGTGGTTCAAGTGCTGTGTTGTGGACAGCTGCCAAAAGAGGACTGCCCTTGTTTCTAAAGAGAGTGAAAAGTGCAAGTGGCGATTTTTTGTCTGTCAGGCAGGATAGATCGGTGATTTGCAGGCCACAAGTTAGATTCCTAGCTAGGCTGACTCAGTCTTTAATCTTCCTAACCTGTTAGTGCTATAAAAAGGCTGGGGGGGGGGGCATTTAAGAAGTAAATCAGAAAGGTGATAGGTGGCCTCAGACATGACTTGCTTCACAGGCTCAGTTGTGGAGACAAGTTCTTATTTTCCATCATTAGAATTTGAGCCAAAGCAAGAAAAAAAAGGGGGAAGAGAGAAACAAGCATAAAGAGGAAGCTAGGAAAACATTTAGAGAGGGGGAAACCTGTGATGGAAAATAACCTTTGAGAGATAGCTAAAGAGACAGGATGTGTAGGTGGCAAAAGAAAGATTCATTAGGTGAAATCAAGACTAAGTTGCCCTTGGTATTTGACAACCATGGTATTGAACAGCGGGACACTCATAAGTACGTTTTTTGAGCCCTGCATTTATAACAAATTATGTGACTGTTGGCTCATGTTTCAAAATATAACAATACAGTATCAAATCCCAGGTCCATTTCACAGTTTATAACATAGATTCATGGCTAAGCAGCAGATGACTCCGCAATCGTAATGATACTAGTAGTAATATTTGTTGTGACTCAGGCCATGTGAGCTTAGTGTGAGACAGCATAAAATATTTGTAAACTCCTTGGGCCCGATTCACAGAACTAACTTAAGACAAAATCGTAAACTTACTACTTATGGTATTCACAGAAGTTAGGATTTTGTCTTAAGTTTGTCTTAAGACAAACTTAAGACAGACTTAAGACAGACTTAAGACAAGTCTGTCTTAAGTTTGTCTTAAGTCTGTCTTAAGTCTGTCTTAAGTTTGTCTTAAGACAAACTTAAGACAAAATCCTAACTTCTGTGAATACCATAAGTAGTACGTTTAGGATTTTGTCTTAAGTTAGTTCTGTGAATCGGGCCCCTTGCCTTTATTTTCACATTACAGGCAAGTTTTATTTAAAGTTTTTATTTTTTTTAATTTTATTTTGAGTTTTATTTTATTTTAAGTTTTATTTAATTTTAATTTAATTTTAATTATTATTATTAATTTTTTTTACATCACTGTCAGGAATAAAGTTAAACCGTGTTTTAACCAAAACCAACACTGCCCAATGCTGACAGAAATCCATTGTAGCGGTGACACCTCCAAGGTGCTTAATTGCAGGTTAAATGCCCTGTTGAGTTGATGTCATGGAGAGCTGTGAAGCCAGCCCCTCCCGGTCCTGTGTCAGTAGTGAGGTGTGCATGCCTATTTGTTGGATAATGCAATGAAGGATATGGTCTTATCTAGACTTGACTATGGCAGTGCACCCTTGACTGTTGCAGCAAAATCATGCATAACACCAATGAAGGCCATCTTAAATGCGGCAGCTAGGCTAGTATCCGAAGCAAAAGTGATTCAGACACATTACACCTGTTCTCGTCTCTCTCAGGTGGCTCACAATAGAAGCAAGGGACCTCCCTCAAGGTAGACTGCACTACTCAAAGCCCTGCACTTTGGTACCCCAAAATACCTGGCCACAAACTCACTGTCTAGAGGCAACCACACACAACTCCGTGCTGATAGACAACTCCTGGAAGCTCAAAGAATAAAGAAACAAAAAACCTCCTTCTCGGGCAGTACACCTAAAATTGGGATCTAACTACCCCCAGCCGTCTTGGAGAGGAAAGTCAAATCTCTTCTCACTAAGTAACTCCTGACAAACTAATCGATCGCCCTCATCTTCCACCGGTCTGAATATGGCATGGAATTCCCCGTTCCTGTGTTTGGTAAAATTGTTCTGTGTAACCTTACTAATGATACTTAGCTTGTCCTTGCACTGGCAGAATATGCCATGTATTTCTAGTTATAATGAATTGTAAACTCGTTGCTCTGTAAACACACAGCCTTGTCCTTCAGCTTTGTAGTTATCATCTTGAACTGATATGTATGTGAAATTTATACTGTACAAACACTCTTCTACCCCAGGGTCTTCTTTGCGCTTTATAAAACCTCTGAATACACAAATAAACTATACGATTGAGAATTTTTCCTCAGCAAAAATTTCAAAAATTTGCATTTCTTTAACCCAGTTTTACTTGAAATGATCTGTTTGACTGCCAGTCACCTTTGCATGAGAAATCAAGGGAAAGGCGTGAGAATGGTAAATTAAAAAATATAGGACCTATCTTACCATCCCACTTCACAACATACATTTTGTCAGCGATCATCACTCGGTGGCAAATTGCACTGGCCAGGAGTGCATGCAACTCAAAACTAGGGGCATCTCGACCAGACCGGAGCATCTCATCACCCCGCAAGGAGCTGGAGGCGGAGACCCATGATCCTACAGCTAGCCCAAGCGTCACTGCAGCAATAAGTAGGGGACTTGGGAGCAGACGGTGGGGAGGCCGGGCCGTTACTGAGGCCCAATGAGAATATCGCAGAACTGGTGAATCTGGAAACTGAATAGAGAGGCTTCCGAACGCTCGAAATTGAGACCCCCTATAACATGCCTTTTTGAGACAATAGGATTGATGGGAATGCTGCAAATGAAGCAAACTCGGTCAGTGGATCAGAGCGAGAGAATATCCAACGCCCTCCCGGGCCCTTAAAGCGATACCTTCTCCCACCCTGCGTACATCCCAGGTGGAATACAGGATCTGCAGCACAGGATACAGGGTTCCCCACGAACAGACAAATAGGGCGAGTATTGGCTAACCAAAACAGCAGGCTCCTGGATACTTAGGAAAGACTAGGGCCCCACCCACAAAAGGCTCGTTAAGACCATTGGAGTGGGGGTGTATTCAAGAGAATCATGGCTCCCCCACCCCTGTTTGTTGCTGTGAAACAATGAAAATGCATACTGGTCCTCGACTGAGGTAGGAGGCCCAAACACAAGCAGAAACAAGGGGAGTGCAATCAGCCACAAGGGAGTCCTCTCCAGTGCCTATGGTAGGAGAAGGAATGGAAAACAATGGTGCAGAAGGCATGAAACAACCTACTTACTGCCCGGTTCATGCTTAGTGCACTTTTCCTCATTGCGCACCTTTCTAAAATGTTGTTGTTAGGTTATATAAAGGTACACAAAGTTCACGATCTATTGTGTTTTCTTATTTGATCCTTTTTAAAAGCAGTAAATTACACTTACTTAAACATCTGGAGGCCTCAGGCCTACACAGACTAATGCTGTGCTATCTGCTGCTTGTTTCTCCGGTGCGTGTGACTCCTTATCTGACTAAGAGGGCGGGGGCACGCTGTGTACAATGCTGCAGGCGGGCGAACTTGGAGAGGGGGCGCAGGTGATTGGTCTGACTCGCGCATCTTGCCCTAAACCCTCTCTGTCATTGGCAATGACAGTGAGAGTTTAGGGTGCAATGCGCGAGTCGGACTAATCATTGGCGCTCCTGATGTCTTCTGGTGTTTGCATGCACTGCCACAATAAGGCATTTGGCGATTGCACGCACCGCAGGCACACTAAGTACAGAGGGCAGAATGCACTGCAGGGACTGTCACTGTGGCCTTCTGATTTTGTTACTGACGGCCGATTTTGCTAAAAATTAAAATAACATCTGCCCCCAGTAACTAAACCAGCCCCCTGTGACAAAACCGGCCCCCATTTCTTCCAGCCTACCAGGGGATTGCCGGTGCCCGGCCTCACCAGTCCGGCCCTGCCCACTATCCTCACAAAGTCATCGGCTCCTTCATAGGCAATGGGGACCCGCAATCCTTGTTTTCACTTGCAGGAGCACAGCTCCCAACCCTCTGACGCTTGCTTAAAGCACAAGCTCCGTTCTTCGCAGTGCCATAGTGGCATTGTCGAGTAGGGTTTCTTTCACTAGCCTGAACTCCCTGTCCACCTTTGGTCCCTACTCCTAAGGGTTACTGTTCTTGTCAGAGTCCTCAGTTGCTCTGACAGTGTGGCCAGGTTCGGGATAAACCGACTGCAGGATGTCACCATACCCAGGAAGCTCATCGCCTCCGTTGCGTTCTGAGGTACAGACACACTTCATATGGCCTCAACTTTCTTAGGGTCCAATCTTAGGCCATCCCTGGAGAATACATAGCCAAAAAACATGATAGAGTTTTTGTAGAAAGAGCTCTTCTGTTGATGCAGCATCAATCCGCACTCTGCCAGCCACCTTAACGTGGCCCTCAGTCGCATTTGGTGTTCTTCGAGCCTATCTAAGAAAATCAGGACATCCTCACTTATACTCAGCACGCCTAAACCCAAGGTGATCTCCCTGATGGTATTTTAGACCACCTCAGCCGGCAGAAGAGATGGCGAAATTGAGCCTCTGATACCTCCTGAGGCCTATGTGCATGGAAAAAGTTGTGATGTTTCAGCTGGCAGTCTCTAACTCTAGCTGCTGATAGCTAGCACTTAGCTAGAGCTTTGAAAACCATTGGGCGTCATTCATATCCTCCACAACGTCGTCCATATTTGGCCTAATGTGTCGCTCCCTTTAAATGGCTTTGTTTGGGAGACTGATATCGACACATAGCCTAATAGCTCCGGGCTGCTTGGGCTTATGCACAATGACTAAAGGGGAGACCCAAGGCGTAGGGCCAGTGACTTTTCTATGACTCTGTTTTGCTCCAGGTCCCACTGTATTTTCTCTACCTGCGGCCTCAGGTAAAAAGGGACCCTTCGATGACGTAGCACCATGTATCGTATTGTCTCATCGATGTGCAAGTGGATCTGCTTGCCCTTTAGCCAATCAAGGCCTGTAAAGAGTTGGGGAAATTCTTGCATAATGGCAGCGTCATGTGACTTATGTGCTTGTGTTTCAAAGTATACCAGCCCCAGGTCTTCCACCGTATGGCAACCCAACAGGGTACCCGTGCCTTCCTCAGTGACGTAGAACCGGGCTCCATTTGATCGGCCTTCACTCACAACATCTACTTCCACGGTGCCCTTCAAGGGCAGCAGTCGAGTGCCACTGTAGATGTAGATACGTGCCTTGGTGATGGCCAGCTTGGGGCATGGTGCGATCTTATTCAACTGCACTGAGTCCATAACATTCATAGAGGTGCCTGTATCTATTAAGGGTCTTATGAAGATGCCTCCAACCTCCACCATATACATGGGAGGGGACCTTTTTCTGCTGCTCTCCTTTCCCAGTGACCACAAACACTTTGTTGTCCTTGCCATCTTCTAGAGGGGCACCCGTGCACTGCTTTCTCGTTGTGAAACCTTTTGCCTCCTTCTCGTTGTGAGACAGTTGACACGGAGAAGCGGTTGTTCTGCTCGGGTACCCCAACCTGGGCCCCTGCCTTTCACTTCAACACACCTTGGCAAAGTGATTCTATCTTCCACATCTGGAGCATGCTTGCCCGCTCACAGGGCAGATGTTTGGTGTCCAATGTTCTAAACTACAGTTGCAGCACTGGTCCCTTTGCGGCCTCGACGAGCCCAGTGGGTGCTAAGGCACTGGTTGTCTCTGGATTGCAACAACTTTTTCTTCCTTCACCTTTATGACTCCCACAGTTCTCCCTGGGGCTGCGCTCCTTCCCAAAGCCACTTCCATAGCATCGGCCCTACTGTTAGACAGCTCATGGGAGCTGCTAGGACCAGGAAGTCATCCGGAGAGATGCCAGACTGTCGTAGAATGAGGCATTTGAGCACCGCCGACTTGCCGGCCTGTATTACCTACGTGCAGATCTCTTTTGGTTGATTAATGTTCACGCACGTCCTCAGCAACTTCCAGAGCTGTGCGTAAAACAAGTTGACAGATTCCTCTTCCGCCTGCCAGGTTTGGAGCAGCTTGAAGCACCCATAGTCGGGATTGATCTTCAGATCAAAGTATCTATTCAAGGCTGCTACTGCAGTGTCAAAATCATTGACTCCTCCACATGTTGGGCAATTTCTCAAATAAATCGTACAGCTCCGCCCCATGAAAGTGCATCAGAAGTGACCTCTTGACTGCTCCGTTGGTTTCACAGGGAGCACAAAAGTAGTGTTGTAGGTCTGACCCAGGAGCACCGTCTCGGTGCCGCTTTGGCCGAGTCAGCAAACTCTCTAAAAGGTAGTAGTGCTGTGATTGAGGCATGTGCATATGGGGCCGGAGAATGCTGTACTTGGTTTTGTCGTTGGTCCATCATTGCGACATGTGCTGTCTGATTACAGTTCTGTCCTTTGTCACCTCCCGGGGCTCAGTGTTTGCTAACCCCCTCGTGCTGGTTTGTGGCCAGTCCCATGCCCCCTCACTGCATAGTCATGCTGGGCCTGTAAATTGACCTTGCCCCTGCACAGAACAAGTAATTTAGGTGATGACTTCTAAAAGGAAACACTTCTAGGCAATACACTTGGAATATGTACTTGCATCTTGAGAAATATTCACAATGGACTTGCAGGGAGACAGGCTTGTAGCAACTGCCTGGTCTCTTATTCCAAAGTATATATTCCAAATATCAAAATCACAATCCCCACATTCTATACCACATCCAACCACCTACTTCATAATAACAAGATACTAACTCATCTTCCCGTCATGCAACATATAAATACCACAATATTAAAAATATGATAAAATCACATTGCTACATTGGAACATCTATAATATGTACAATCAGGTCACTTATATAATTAATAAAATATATGATATAGGATAATTTCACAGTGCTGGATTGGAAAACATATAATACATTAATAAATACATTTAAATTAATGCAAATGACTAAGTACATTTAAATTAATGCAACAAACATATATACTATCCTCTCGTATCATAGTTCTTGAATTTGATTGGTAATGCTTTAGTTCTGGAGGATTTCTTCCGAACCACTTGCATGCTCACTTCATCGGATTCCGATCCCATTTCCTTTCTACTCCCATGTTCTCCACCACGCACAATAGACACACTAGGCTTGATTTCGATCATGGCAGTATTACGGTCGTCCCGTAGTGGTCGCAAGTTGTTAGAGTTGTGGCTACAGACAGAAGACTCCAGCGGTGGCTGTCTTCTGTGCTGGCTAACAGTACTCTGCCACCATCAGTCCGGTAGGATTGTGTCAAGACAATTTAGATCTTCCTGTTGTGCTGGCAGTTTCCTGGTGGCGGAGTCCTGACAGAGTGAGGTTCATGGGGGTGTGAAGACTGGTAAGTAAAACTTATTTATATGTCACTACACATATGTGATACATGTCATGTTTGCATGCCACTCACACAACATACGCACACTATTCTATGCACACCCACAGGCACCAGTAGCACAACACTCCCAAGCACCACCACAACAAATATTTGTTTTTTTAAGTGGCAATACAGGTGTGTTCAATATACCTTGATTAGTAGGAAAATTAACACTACTGCATTACACATAAAAAAAATTGCATGTAAGAGCAATCTAGTAATACACAAGGCTACAGCAAATGTCAACACACAATACATAGGGCAATAGTACAAGTACCTTACCTTAGATCTTGGTGACAACAGAGTCGTTTGGCGTGGTGGTGTTGTTGAAGCAGCAAAGGAGGAACCTGGACTATGGGTCACAAGACAGAAATGGAAGAGGGACATTTTTACCTCATTTCCTTCGAGTCTGCCAACTCGAAGTTGGAGGGTTTCCCGACACAATTGCCACGGCGTAAAATACATTGCAATCAGCTTCATGGGACTCTTGGCTGGAATCCCACTGCCAGCATGTTCTGGCCGTGGCGACGTCAATGTGGTAGGAGATTCCTGGCGGAGGCGGCAGAACTGTGGCAGCATTTTGTCAATGGACCCACCAACATCTACATCAGGCAGGCGGACTGCCAATTTTGCGGGCGGGGAAGACCGCCGAAAAAGCAATAGCAGGATCAGTCTCGCCAAGATCTAAATCAGGCCCTATGTCTTTATTCCAACATTTACCATCATCTAACGTCACAACATGTTTTCCCACTTCTTCCACTCTTTCAGGACTGGAAAAACGACTTTTCTCCCTTCCACTCAATGGTCTCTTGAGTCTCACTATGTCCCCTTCTTTCACCATCAACTCTCAGGACTTCACTTTGTGCCTTTCTTCTTCTATCTCCCACTGCCTTTAAAGTATCATCTGAAGGCACCATTTTACCCATCCACACTCTATACATTTTTTAACCTGACACTCTACCTTTCAACAATACAAAAGGTGAAACCTTGGTATCAGCATTAAGTGTGGTACGCACACCCCACAAAAGATTCTTAATCTCTTACTTCCAAGGCCGTCCATTGACAGCTGAATACTGCAGATTCTCCTTTAACACTCAGTTGAACCTCTCAACCAGGCTATTACTTCTAGAGTGACACACAAAGTTGTGACATGTTTGATTCCAAATTCACTCATGAACTCATCAAATTCTCGTTACACAAATTGTGGCCCATTATAGTACACAACTTCATCAGGAACCCCTTCCCCTGAAATATGTTAATTGCACTTTTTTGTTGTTGTTGCTATTTTCAGATTCTTATTAAATTTCTTTTCTACCGTACCAGGTACTTTTGCTACTACTTCTTTACTGTCAAGGGAGATTGACATTAGTGCCATATGATGCAGTATTTTCTGTGCTAGCTGCTAATTCCACAGCTCTACTTAATGTTAAATTTGGTGTAGTAAGTAAAACAGCCTGAACTTTTTCTAATATTAATGAGTTCAGCCACCTGATCACAAATCAGTTCGTCCTCAAACTCCTTATATCCACATGTGGCAGCCAGTGTTCTTAATGACACCACATAACTTTCTACAGGTTCTCCTGGTAACTGATGCCTTATAAATAATTAGTGTCTCTCTAAAATAACATTTTGATGAGGTTTAAATCTAGCACCAAGCACCTTGACCACATAGCCAAATTCATCTTCTACATCACCTTTGCCCAACACTATTTGTCTAGGTAAATCTTAAAAAATCTTCCTCCCAATGAAACCGACCTTTAAAATACCTAAGACAGGGGCGGCATGTCCAAGATGGCGACCAGCTAAGTCGCACATCCTAGAGCTCCGCCAGATGTCGTAGGCCTGGCAGGCCAAAAGCCGCACGAGCACTAGGCATGGGCGGAAAATCCGTTCCGCTCGCGGATTTTGCGGATTTTCGGGAAATCCGCAATCCGCGAGATTTGCGAATTTCCTGCAAAATCCGCAAATCCGCGAGCAGCGGATTTTGCTCGCACTGCTCGCACTGTTCGCGTGAGTTCGCGCCCCGCGAATAAGTGCGAAATTGCAGAAATACGATCTAAGCAAAACTGAAAGTAACTACTTACCAGGTTCAAAAGTTCAGGCACATCATTAGTAGCCATTTCCTGTAGTGCTTCCTGAGGGGCCCCTCCAGAGTTCAGTTGCCAGTTGAAACTATTATGTGACCCTGCTCTGAACCTCAGAATAGTTACACATATGCCACAAAGGTCATGAATTACAGCTAAGGGAGACAAGCAGGAGCCAGGCTGGAAGTTAAAATCCATTAATCAGCCCCTAATTCATTATTGTCAGTTGGGGCAGGGCAGGTGTTGTAACTAATTTTGCAACAATGAAAGCACTTAGCAAGTGCAAAAGATCACTAATCAGGGCGCACTAAGGAAGCAGGTGCCAGCTAAAAAAATATTCTGTGACACATTAATCAGCCCCAAATTAATTCAGGTCACTTGAGGCAGGGAAGGTGTGCTTTGCTTTGCCGAAAATAATGTACACTGGACAACCAGAGGGTGTGGTGATGAAACAGAGGGTGGCATGGGTGGGCCAGAGGGTGGCATGAGTAGTCAGAGAGTGGCAGTGGTGACAGAGAGTGGCAGTGATGAAGAAGAGTGTCCCAAACAGGTTGGACACGTAGAAACAACAAGTTCGCAAAACTTGCGACCCGACAGGTAAGTTCGCAAATTGCGAAATTGTAAAAACCCTCGCGAACTGGCAGAAACACGGGCGAACACAAAAAAAAAAAAAAATCCGCAAATTCGCGGGAATTCGCGGATTTTGCGGATTGCGAGTTCGCAAATCCGCAAATTCGCGGATTGCCAATCCGCAAAATCCGCAGCACTACTCACAGCTGGCAATTAGAGTGACCCGGGCGGGAGACATCTTTGCTACACCTCCTGTGAATCCAATGGCCACCCGGAGACTTGAGGTAGCGGGAAGAAGTGGACCAGAGCAACGCGGTTGCAGGCCATGTGGCGCGGTGCCTGCGGCTCATGGAGACAGCCTCGGCAGCTTAGCTGGGGAGGGCCCTGTCTGCTTCCATTTATACCCTCATGTCTTGGGGCCCTGCGGCCTGGCCGTTTTCGACCGCCGACAATGTATGGAGGAAATGCAGCTGCCAGGGGCTCAGATGCAGATGGATTGAGCCTGCAACTCATTCCTGGCGCCTGACTGGAGGGAACTCCTGCTGCCTTGGCCTCACTGAAATGAGTACTTGCAAGCCGCAGGGCTGAGTGGCATGGGGTGAAGAAACAGAACTTCCTTCGCACTGGGGGCTCCCAAGGCCTGAAACAGACTGCCTGGGGCATGAGACATTGGAGCACCCCTTCTGTGGTATAGGCTGCCCCAGGCAGAGCGCGATCACCGATAGAGGCAGGATGAAGCGCCCTTGTGCAGGCTGTGGAGCCTGGACCCGTGGATCCCAGGGCCTTTCGCAGGTATTGCCAAAGTGCGACACCCCACGCTCCTATTCTCGCCACCGTGTTTGGGAGCCCCGCGGTCCTACTGTGGATGTCCTGTTGAAGGGGCGGGGCAGACCCATTGGAGTACCAACATCTGCTTCAGGGTATGTGGCCTCCGGCGACCGCAGCACAGTTGGCCTGGGCTTGCTGCTCTGCCCGAGTGCCTCTTTGAGGGGAAGCTCTCATAGTCCTGGCCTGCAGAGAGCACACTGGCTCAGGGCCCAAGAAGCACAAATTGAGACAGAGATAGATAGCAACCAACGGTGGATGAGTGGCAGCAATAGTCCGTGAAGGAGTCTGGGCGCATCACTTGTATTGGCCCGGCTGGACCCCTGTAGATCTGCCCAATTACCTAGCTGGGGGGACGGAAATGCGAGGGTTGCATGTGACCTTCTGCGGCTCAGAGCACTCCCGGTTAGCACAGGCTCTGGTCGCTGTCCAATTGTGAACCGCGGATACCCCTCCTGGACCCTGCGCGGGGCAACTACATTTGACCTTCTTGGTAATAGATCACCGACCCTGCATAATTGAACTCCTTCTGGTTGCGTCCTCACCCGCGACCTGCCCTCACTGGTAGTGGTGGTGCAGCAGTGCGGAGTCCTTCCATCATACCACATGGAGAACTCACTGGCCCTTATCGCGGCGCCCTCTGCTAAGTGTGGATGGCGGTGGAGGGTGGGGCACTGTTCCTCTGCGGCAGTATGTCATCTCTTTGGAACGCAAAGAGGGAGCCCTCGGTGAAGGACATTTTTGCTAAATCTGCTCCTAAGAGGGGCGAAGGAGCGAGTGGCCATGTACTCTCAGACCCACAAGCTGAGGCTGATGTTGTTAGTGGTGCGGAGGGCCACAACTCCCCTATCACTAAAACCTTTCTGGGACGTCTCTTTGGAACACTGCGGGAGGACTTTGCTAGTCTTAAGCGGGAAATCATCAAACAACTGTGACAAGAAGTAGAAACAGTGGGCTCGAGAGTTGCCGTATTGGAGGAGGGCCAGGAAGGACATGAAGAGGAGTTTGAGGGTCATCAGCAGGAATTGTTTGCCATCCACACATCCAATTTGGACCTCCGCTACTGCCTCGAGGATCTGGAAAACAGAGCCCGCCGCTCCAACATGCGGATCAGGGGCGTTCCACTCTAAGCAATCTCGGGTTCCTGAGACAAGCTGCTCATTTGTCTTTTCAAGCAGGTTGAGGATATAATCTTGGCCCACTGCAGGATGAGGAGATAATCTTAGCCCAGGTGCACAATGCTGCCTGCCCGTCCACTGTGCCAGGACAGCCATAAGACCTACTCAACTGCCTTCACTCCTACCGCCAGAAAGAAACAAACATGACTGCGGCACAATCCTCCATCACCTTTCAGGATCACCGCCAGTGACTTTACCAAGGCCTCTCCCCACTGATATTGCAGTGCAGAAGGGAGCTCAGGCCCCTCACAGATCTTCGCTGAGATAAGAATATTAAATGCAAGTGGGGACACCCGTTCCGACTTCAATTTGTGTGGCGGGTGGAGACCCACACCGTGCAGTCCCTGGAGAACGCGCGGGCACTTCCTGGGATGCCGGTTCTGAGCCCTCCCTTGAAGGCTGCCTCCCCGCGACCGGATCCCTCGGCGGCGGCACCAACCTCAAGTTGGTCCAGGCGATGACGAGTGAAGGTTCTGAGTAGGCCAACTGAAGCAGACAGTCGAGAAGCACACAACAAACTAATCCAGCAGCTTCAGAGAGAAGGCAAATCCGACCAAACAGATGGAGGCAGTTGACGGTCTTTTGTTGCTTCACCTCTGTACCATCCCCCTCCCAATACTCCAGTTGCGCCCTGATCACTGATGGATATGTGTCAATATCCGGTGTTGGCCCACAGATATAGGCATTATCTCCCAATGGGGCTCCCCCTTACAACTGCTACTTAGTTTGTGACCAAGCCGACAGCATGAACCCTATTGCATACTAATGGTTTGACCCCAGGTAGGGGGATTGTTAGTGTTGTTGTTTCCTCTCCTCTTGGAATAATATATCCTTCGCCTTCTGTGATTCTTTTCATCACTCTTCTCCTATTGTTGCCCTAATATGCTCCCTTCTGAAACTGTGGCGCTTTTCTCTGGGGGTCATACTGTCTTACAACCACTCTCACATAATGGTGTGACGCTAAATGTCCTTAGCCTCAGAGTGCGTGGCCTTAATGCACTGTCTAAACACATGGCACTCCTTTCCTACCTACGGGATTGCAAGTGCAACATATGCATGTTGCAGGAAACGCATCTACTGCAAAGTGACTGGCAAACGCTCCTCTCCCGATGGTTCAACAGCCAGTTATTCTCCTCAGGGGGATCCAAGAGAGCAGGGGTGGCTGTTCTGCTCGCCAAACACTTAGCAGGGAGGGTTGAGAATACTTTATTAGACATTAGAGTTCATCTCCTTGTGTTTGCTTTGTTCGCCCTAAGTTGGCAGGGTTTGCCCAGACGTGGGTCCCTTGCTCACTTTGCCACTGGATTCAAGCTAGCCCGGCTGATGGTGGCTGTTAGCCCGAAACCGGTCCCAGGATGCTTGTTTCCGGTCCAGGGAAGACATTGTTTGGCAGTTTGGTCTGGACTGTTCCCATGAGGCACAGGGTCAAGACTGATTTGCATATAGCTGCGTCTGAACTGGGGTGGCGAAGTGAGCTAAAGAACGATGATGGATTCCACCCAGATCTGTGACTGGGGTGAGTGTCTGAAAAGTTTCAGCTCTCCGTCCATCATCTCCTTGTGTTTACTTTACTTTATTAGACATCCCAGGTAGACTGTTAGCATTGCAGATTCTCTTTGCAGGTACCACCTACACAATTGCCACAATCTATGTCCCAAACAATGTCCAGGAAGCCTTTATTAGAGACTCCCTGGGGCATATGTACAAGGAGTTAACCCCGCCTTAGCGGCACTTTTTTGACATTATTGCAGTGATTTTTTTATTGTCATATGTACAAGCTGTCGCTAATCTCATGTTAGCGGCAGTTTTCCAGCAAAACGTCCATACAAAAGATCGCCACTTCTGTTAGAGATAATGACATGCAAGGGAGGCGTTCCCGTGCAAAAATGGCAGCTTTCCCCACTTCGCAATATTTACAAGGGAATCCTTGAAGTTTGGAAGACCAAAACAACTGCCTCTAACTGCAGTTTTTTAAGACCAGAAAGTATTTGGGGCCTCATTTCAGCAGGTTTTGGTGCTGGGCAGTGCTGCAAGCAATGTTGCTGGGCTGCCCTGCGACAAATCGAGGGCAGAATACACACCATCAATAAGATAGTGCATATTCCTGGACCTCAGACATGAAAAGTGTTGCAGCGCTGCTACAAGACAGTGTTGCAACACTTTTCACTAC
Organism: Lissotriton vulgaris; assembly: GCF_964263255.1. Classification (NCBI taxonomy): domain Eukaryota; kingdom Metazoa; phylum Chordata; class Amphibia; order Caudata; family Salamandridae; genus Lissotriton; species Lissotriton vulgaris. The sequence continues at coordinate 42,280,647 of NC_141686.1, read as the reverse complement.
GCCCTTTTTGCGACACCATGGATGCGCTGTATTAGCTGGACAGAGCTCCATGTTGCAAGTAATGACAGATACGTCTGGAACCCTGACGTATCTGTCAGCGCTAAAGTCACGCATTGCTGCAGTTGTGTCACAAGCATAATGCAACTCCAGCAATGCATGGGGCCAGCCTATCCCTGTGGCACTAGCAGGCGTAAGGTACTGACGCAGTGCCGTCCACAATTTGTTCGCTTTGTATCGCTTTGTTCGCCCTAAGTTGGCAGGGTATGCTCAGACGTGAGTCCCTTGCTCACTTGGCCACTGGATTCAAGATAGCCTGGCTGATGAGGATTATGAATCCGAAACCGGTCCCAGGATGCCTGTTTCCGGTCCAGGGAAGACATGGCCTGGCAGTTCGGGCTGGACTGTACCCATGAGGCACAGGGTCAGACTGATTTGCATATGGCCTTGTCTGAACTGGGGTGGCTGAGTGGGCTAAAGAATGGTGATGGATTAAACCTAGATCAGTTGACTGGGGGTGAGTGTTTGATTTGCTCAAACGCTCTGTCCATCATCCCCTTTTGTATCTCATTGTTCGCCCTAAGTTGGCAGGGTATGCTCAGACGTGAGTCCCTTGCTCACTTGGCCACTGGATTCAAGATAGCCTGGCTGATGAGGATTATGAATCAGAAACCGGTCCCAGGATGCATGTTTCCGGTCCAGGGAAGACATGGCCAGGCAGTTCGGGCTGGACTGTTCCCATGAGGCACAGGGTCAGACTGATTTGCATATGGCCTTGTCTGAACTGGGGTGGCTGAGTGGGCTAAAGAATGGTGATGGATTAAACCTAGATTAGTTGACTGGGGGTGAGTGTTTGATTTGCTCAAACGCTCCGTCCATCACCCCCTTTTGTATCGCTTTGTTCGCCCTAAGTTGGCAGGGTATGCTCAGACGTGAGTCCCTTGCTCACTTGGCCTCTGGATTCAAGATAGCCTGGCTGATGAGGATTATGAATCCGAAACCGGTCCCAGGATGCTTGTTTCCGGTCCAGGGAAGACATGGCCTGGCAGTTCGGGCTGGACTGTTTCTATGAGGCACAGGGTCAGACTGATTTGCATATGGCCTTGTCTGAACTGGGGTGGCTGAGTGGGATAAGGAATGGTGATGGATTAAACCTAGATCAGTTGACTGGGGGTGAGTGTTTGATTTGCTCAAACGCTCCGTCCATCATCCCCTTTTGTATCGCTTCGTCCTACAATAGTGGCAGTGAAATCTGATGGATTTCACTGTGCCACTTCTATGAGGCCTGGTCGCGTGGGAACGCACATCCTGCATACATCATACCGATGCAGGTATGATGTGGCACGGGGGTTTCACAAGGTCACACATGCCTACATGCATCACTTTGCAAATACGGCGCAATGTGGTGCTAGATTTTTCCTGGTCTTTTCTTGAGATGTGCCAGGGCGCAGTTGGAGATCCATCAGTGGTGTTTGCGCGCTGCGGTGTTATTGTCTTTAAGTGTTGGCGAAGTGGTGGTGCTGAGGTAGTTGACGAGAAGTTCTTTGATGGCCTTGATCCAGCTGCGAGGGGGGGCGATGATGGCGTTGATGTATGGTGGGCATGGTGAAGACGTGATGTATGTAATGATAATCAGTCCAGGGGAGTCCGGTGGTGTGGCTGTTGAAGTTGCCGCTGGCAGAGGAGACATGCTTGACCATTTGTCCTGCTATGTGGCTTGTTGCGGTGACTAGCTTCTTGAGTCTGATGTTGGCGAGCTTTCCTAGGAAGGGGTGGTGTACTGGTCACTGGGGTTGTCCAGGTGAAACTAGAGTTCACAGAGTAGGATGTCGTCAGTGGATGGGAGAGCCTGGGATGCAATGAGGTCTACAGACGTATCGGAGAATGGGGGGTCCATTGCCCAGGGAGCCTGCAGATGAGGGTGCCGCAGAGGATGGGCTTGGGGTTGGTCCGGATCTGGAAGTTGAAGTGTTCCATGGTCACCGTCGGGTCATTAGAATGCATGGTCAGAGTGTGCTTCTGTAGGCGATGACTATGCCTCCTCCTGGACGGTCGGAGTGGCCCTTGCGTGTGATGTAGTAGCTGTCAGTGATGGCGATGTCTGGTTTGAAACACATGTTGGTCCTGGCAGGTGATGTGGCGTCCAGGGTTGATGGCAAGGATTGTGCTGGCGTCGTTGTGGTGGAGTGTCCGAGAGGAAGGGTCCTTGGTGCTGAGCATGGTTCATGGGCAGACGGACGCAGACCGGCTTGCCTATGGCTTACCTTTGGCATGGGAGACTTTCCATTACAACACAGAAATTACATCATAATGCCTGTACAACGCAACTTCAACAATGTAGGTGCCTTTACATTGCATGTCATTCCAACGCACTGTGAGAATAGCAATGGAGATATTTAAGTTTCATGGTGGGTATGGGTTCCTGGGGTCAGAGGTGACATTAGGGGTGTATTATGGGGTCAAATATGAAATTTGGGGTGTGCTTTGGGGTCAAATATGAATTTTAGGGTGTGCTTTGGGGGTCAGAGATGAATTTCAGGGTATGATTTGCGGGGTCAAAGATGATTTTTAGAGTTAAGCGTGTGTTTTGGGGCGCAAGGGTTAGTTTTAGGGTTGCACTCACTGAAGTGGAAATAGTAATTTTTTAATCTCCGTTATCCAGCACTTTCCCTATTGTTGCAATATGCGTAGTAGCATGCATTGTAATGGAATGCGATGTAATGGTATGCGTTTTAGCGTCATATACGTTTAGCACACCAGTGGTACGCATGCAGTGTATGGGCGCACAACAGCCGCCATTGAGAAGTGCTATGGGGGGACTGGACAGCTGGGAGGTGGGAAATGCGGGAAAGAACACTAGATGGGGCGGGCGACGGAAGTATGTGTGTGAGCGGGTGTTGTAAATATTTTAATGAATTAAATCTTACCTCGAGGCCGGGTCCCGTGTCTTTGTTGCTTCTGCTCCCCTAAGTCTGCTTCCAGGACAGGAAGTAGGCAGCCAGGCTCCCACCCCTAAGCCAAGTACATCGCTGCAATGTGGAATTAGGTTTGTTCTTGAGCACGGTGACAAGGCTTTCCGCCAGGGGCTGGAGTGGTGAGCATGTTCTCCATGCAGGCTGCAATGCAGCCTGCATTGCAAACAGGGAAGTACGCATGATTGTTTTAGGCGGCCTGAACGGACCGACCAAACAGTCATTGCGCACTTGAGTGGGCATACCACTCCGCCTCTGCCCTGTTCCGTGAGTGGAGAAGCCCTACCCACCCTCCTGCCAGCAAAGGAAACAGCACAATTACATTGGAAAGTTATTATCATGTGATGATTTTTCCTCTTGTTGCACTGCTTGAAAGCAGTGGGGTGATGCTCTTCCGTCATTGCGGATGAGCCGCCACTGGGGGTGCGTCACACCAGGTGTTAGGCCCCAGGCCTACTCTGCTATGCATCCCACCTTCTCCTTACCTGGACATTGGCACCGTGGCGCAATCAGCTGCACTCTCTCCAAATCTGTGACTCAGCCAGCAGGAGCCTCAGCCAGGTGAGATTTCACAAGCTTGGGTACAGCAATCGCCACCAAGTCCACCGGGGAACCTCCTGATGCAGGTGATGCGACATGGCCCACCTTAGGCGTGAAGTTGCAGCGCTACCGCCAAACAAGTTCGGCGCAGCTCAGGGGCATCACCCTCCACAGTATCCGACCAGCGCAACTTCATCCAGGCTGTGATGCAGAAAGGCACCGCCCACCGTTTATAATCGCCTCCATGCATCACGGTGTAGTGGTGGATCATAGTATGCTATGCAGGCTTCCCTAGGTTGGTGCGCAGGAACGCCTCTACCATTCACAGCTCCAAGGGGCTCAAGGCTGTCTTCTCGCACAGGTCAGCAACCTGTCTCCATGCGACCTGCCAGACTTCACCACCATGTAAGGGCGATCGTCACGCCTCAATGTTGACCATCACGGTACATCGACTCCACAGCACCTCTGCATCCCACTCCAGTCTCCAGACGCAGGTCCAGCGAGGCATCAAAGACTGCAGACGCAGGACCAGCGAGGCATCCAGGCTCCAGATGCAGCTCCAGCGAGGCATCCAGGCTCCAGGCTCCGGACCAGCGAGGCCTCCGGGCCCCGGTGACTGTCCGTGCTTCCAAGGTTTTGGATGCCATGGTGTTGCAAAGAGTGTGCAATGAGAAGTGATGCATCACTGGTGTTGCACCGCGATGCGCCTCTTTTCATGCATGTAGCCCTGCATTTCCTTTTCCCCTGGGACTCTGACTGGTCATCCTGGATGTTGGGGGACTTGAGGGGGTTGTTGATCTGTGCTGCACTTGGCCGTGGCTGCTTCGTTCTGCATTCCATTCTTTTTTTGCCTATTTTTCATTGGAGTTCGACTGACAGGCTATTTTTGCTTATAGAGGCCAAAAAACTCACGTTGGGCTGACTGGTGTGCGTTTTTTGCAGCTAATGGGCCTTTCGTTAGTATTCACCCGCTAACGCCGGAATTCCTATCGCATTCACGCTAATGTTACCGGCAGTTTTCACCGCTGATCCATGAAACTATCACAATGTAGCGACGTCTTGTAAACACGTCGCTAACATGGCGATAGTTTTCAGCTGTAGACTGTGGTGAGAAAACTGCAGCTGACTAGCGTTAGCGGTAGTTATCGCCAGTCCTTGTTCATATGGCTCCTGAGTCAACTTTTGTTGAAGGTGGACAAAGGGATACTAGTCGTGGGAGACTTCAACACTGTGATGACACTCACAGAGATTGCACTACACCCAGAGCGGGGCAATCCTGGGGACTCTCTGCGGCCACACAGCTCTGGTTGGAGGAGGTGGGCCTTACTGACGTTTGGCGACACAGGCATCCTGTAATGCTGGAATACAGCTTTTTTTCGGCCGCTCACCAAACTTATCAACAAATCGATTATTTCCTCACAACACCTTGATCTACCGGGACAGACACAAGCCGCACCACACTGGCGCCTTAACACAAGCCTTCTCACCTATGACCAGACATGGTGGGACATACTGACATCATTAACCACCTCTCTGGACATAAATAATACACCAGTGACTACCCCAGCCACATTGTGGGAAACACTTAAAGTAGTTATTAGGGGGCAATTTATCACTACAACTACGACCCTGTGACGGGGAGGACCGGGAGTGGTGGACTACGACGCCCTTGACACCCATGTCTCTCCCCTTTCAACAGCGCGAAACCCCCTGCCAGGAGGACGATTGGCTATCGAAAGACTACGGATACAGTTTGGACGATGAGAACATTAAAGGACAGGGCGCCTTTAACTGCGCCTCTCTGATTGCCGAGACTCCTCCCCTTGATGACGTAGCGGGCCCTGCCGAGCCAAAAGAGGGACAACCCAGGAAGTGGACGGACGGCGTATCCCCGGAGGAAGAAGGAGACGGAATCGGAGACCGGAGAAGGAGAGAGCTAACTTTGAGTCGGGAGGAGAGACTGGACGGAGGAGACGAGACGAGCCCCGGCGACACCAGCAAGCCAGGAGGCCAACGACCCCACGAGCCGCCCCGCCACGCTCCCGGGGGAGGAGTGTGGCTTTCAGAGGTACGGGGCAAGGTAGCGGGTTGGGTGGGACGGCGTCTGCACCCTCCGGAGTAAAACCTGAGCGCTAGTGTAAAAAGTGTATAGTCGATGCGAAAACCCCTCCCTTTCACGAGCACCAGAGCACTCGGCATCACTGTATAAACCTGGCACTTGAGCACTTGGTTCTCCCTCACCCCCGGCCCCACTGCCTGACGTGATGTGAACGTCCCAGTGACCATTTCCTTTTGTTCTCCTCTGTTTCATGTCGATTGCCTTTCCGGACCACTGGGCCATTCCAAAACTGGATCCTGACAGGAGAAGACATCCTGGAGCCTATCAAGAATACCAGAACGGATCCTGCAGCGTTTGCTAGAGAGAGACTTACTAGTAGAAGCCGGAGAGCCTATATAAAAATAAAACCTTCTTTAAAATCTCTGATCAAAGTTTCGGACTCGGTTACTCCCACTACTCCTGCTCCTTTACAACTGGTGTCAGAAGTGGGATTAACACCACAGCCCATCTGTGAAACCGAGATGGACGCCCTAATCCAACACATCAATAAGGGGCAGGAAAAACTTGAGTGGGCTGTACAGCAACAAATCACCTCAGCCCAGGCCGACCGCGAAATGTTCCAAAATACCATTGCGGCTCATATGGAAGGCCTGCAGAAAACCCTGCCACCCTCAATCGTTGCTGCACCTATCGAGGGCAGAAGTCATGTCCCAAACCCCTCTGGGATTGCTTTGCAGAAATACGTCCAAGGGGAAGATCCCGATGCATTCCTGATGAACTTCGAGCGAGCCGCTCGGGCATTGGGGTGGCCAGAGGATAAATGGCCCTTTTTCCTTGCTCCACTACTGACAGGCGAGGCTCAGTTCGCGTATCAAGTGGCCAATCCCATGGGCAATGCCCCCTACGCAATGGTGAAAAACGTCATCCTAGATCATTTGGGCTTAGATCCAGAGGCCTACAGGGTGCGCTTCCGGAAGGAAAAGGGAAGCCCCAATGAGAATCCCAAGACTTTGTTTTTTAGACTCAAGATGGCTGCTGACAAATGGCTAAAACCCGAGTCTAGCACCAAAGAAGAAGTGATGGCGAAAATTTATTTGGAGCAATTTATGGACGCACTTCCCTATGGCTCTCAAAGGTGGCTACGCCAACACTCGGGGCTTACCATCGAACAGGCCATAGAAATGGCAGCGAATTATGCACGGGCCCAGCCCCGGATCACCGGGTGGGACCACGAGAAAACCAATAGGAACATGCCCCCTCTCAAAACAGAGAAGAAACCAAAACCCCTGATGGAACCGTTTAGACCCCGACCACCGAGGATGGAATCCCCTGTGATGCGTGGGCCACAGTGTTTTGACTGTGGCGAATGGGGGCACATCGCTCGTTTGTGTCCCAAGAAACGTACCACCGAAGAGCCCATGGAAGTAGGGTATCTGCCCAAGACAGTGTTCTATTCAGCCGAATTGGGGTCCTCTTTTTATGTGAGTATGCGGATGAATGGCTATGAGGTCAAAGCCCTCCTAGATTCAGGGTGTAAGCAGTCAGTGGTCCAAGAGCGTTTCATACATCCCAGTCAATACATCCCCGAGTCTCTGGTGTACATCAGATGTGTACATGGGGATGTCAAGCCGTACCCCCTAGCTCAAGTCTCCTTAAGCCCAAACCAGAAAGACTCATGTATAGTGAGAGTAGGGGTGGTTGACTCCCTTCCCGAGGACGTTATATTGGGGGTGGACAATCCCGAGTTCCTTGATTTGTTTAAAAAAACCTTAGAGGAGCAGCTCCAGGCAGAAGGGGGACCCAAAGCGACTCTCCTAACCCCAGAACCATGGGTCCTAGACCGTAGTTTTAGGTTTGCCCAGACGGATGATAGGACCCTATACAACGCCTGGGAAAACGCCCACGTACATCATAGCTCTCAGCCCCAGAGCTGCCCCCGCTTTGTGATTCAAAAAGACCTTTTGTACAGAGAAGCTGAAGAAGGGGGTCGTCTCCAATTGGTAGTCCCTGTGTCTTTCCGTGAACAGGTTCTCTTTTTTGCACATGCCCATCTCACTGCTGGTCACTCTGGAAAAGAAAAGACTACAGACAGCATCTTACGCCATTTTTACTGGCCAGGAGTCTACAAGGACGTACAGACATATTGCGCTAAGTGTGAGATCTGCCAGAGGAGGAACACCCACCTCCCACCAGCAGCACCCCTGCAGCCGATGCCCATCATCGGGGTACCTTTCGAATGCGTGGGAATGGACTTAATAGGCCCACTACCCAAGTCCTCGAGAGGAAACATATATGCGCTAGTGATTGTGGATTATGCCACGAGGTTTATTGAAGCATTTCCCCTAAGAACACCTACAACCACCAACATTGCAGAGAAGTTCTTGGAGTTATTTTCCCGCGTTGGATTCCCCAAAGAGGTCCTAACCGACCAGGGCACCCCGTTTACCTCCCGGTTGATGAAAGAGGTATGCAAGTCCTTGGACATTCGGCATATTAGGACGTCGGTCTACCACCCCCAGACCGACGGACTAGTGGAAAGATATAATCAGACTCTAAAGGCCACGCTGAAGAAAATGTTGTCCATAGAGGGTCCCGACTGGGACCGCCTGCTGCCACTGGCCCTGTATGTCCTCAGGGCACAAAAACAAAGCAGTCTCGGCTGTTCAGCCTTTGAACTGCTGTATGGCCGACTCCCAAGGTCGTTGTTGGAAATGACTAAGGATGCCTGGGAGACAGAAGATGAACAGGAACAGAAATCCCTGCTTGACTACACCTTACAGCTGAGGACTAAGTTGGGCAAACTCAGAAGCTTAGCGTATACCAATTTGGAGCAACAGAAATTGAAACAGAAGAAATACTATGACAGAGGAAAGAAAATGAGGCGACTCCAAAATGGGTGATTGGGCATTGGTACTCCTCCCTTCTGTCTCCAAGAAAAACGAATGGACAGGACCCTACGAGATACTGGAGACTGTAGGGAAGACCACCTATAGACTTAAGGTGTCCCCTAATAAGACCCAATGTTATCATATTAACCTCCTTAAAAAATGGATCGGTCCCATTCCAAAGGGGACCAACCTGACCGTCCCCACGAGTGCAGAGCAGTCGTCTACCTTACAACACCTGGTTATTAATGACGCTCTCTCAGGGCAAGAAAAGGAGGAACTGAACTCAGTTTTACGCCCCTTTGCCAGGATCTTTTCGGATCTCCCAGGGAAGACTACTCTGGTGGAGCATCACATAGAGACCATTCCAGGGAAAACAATCAAACAAAGGCCGTACCGAATTCCCGCCGCCCGAAGAGAGGCCGTAAGGAAAGAAGTTAGGGAGATGTTACGTCTCGGGGTCATCCGCCCGTCCAAAAGTAATTGGGCTTCCCCGATTGTCATGGTACCCAAACCTGACGGATCCAAGCGTTTCTGCATGGACTTCAGAGCCCTCAATAACATCTCTACTTTCGATGCCGACCCCATTCCTCGGGTCGACGAATTGGTGGAAAAGCTCGGAGACGCGGTATACATCACCACCCTCGACCTTACGAAAGGGTACTGGCAGGTGCCCCTCCGTGAAGAGGATCGGAAGAAGACCGCCTTCATCACAGACGAAGGTTTGTACGAATTTACGGTCCTTCCTTTCGGCTTGCACGGGGCGCCTGCCACGTTCCAACGGTTGATGAACCATGTATTGAAACCTTTTCCCACCTTCAGTTCAGCATACCTGGACGATATTGTGATATATAGCCGAACGTGGCAAGAACATCTGGAGCACCTGCAGACCATACTAACAGCACTAGGAGATGCCGGGCTTCACATCAATTCAAAGAAGTCGCGGGCTGCCTTCAACCGGGTAAAATACTTGGGATTCGTATTGGGTGATGGAACCATATCCCCTCAGGCGGAAAAGGTGAAAGCCATCAAGAACACAGCCTTTCCGACTTGCAAGAAAGAGTTAAGAGCTTTCCTAGGGCTTGTTGGCTACTACAGACGCTTCATTCCCCGATTCGCGGAGGTTGCCACCCCCCTCACCAATCTCCTCAGAAAAGACGTAAAACCCCGTGAAATCCAATCCCCGTCACCGATGGCCATCAAAGCCTTCGAGGATCTCAAAACCATCATCACTTCGGCTCCTGTCCTTGAATCCCCTAACTTCCGGAAAACGTTCACATTGGCTACCGATGCTTCAGACGTTGGGATAGGGGCCGTCCTGTCTCAGTTGGGGGACGACGGCGTCGAACACCCCATCCTGTTCACAAGTCGGAAGCTATACCCCAGAGAGTGCAAGTACTCCACGGTGGAGCGGGAGTGTTTAGCAATAAAATGGGCCATTGACAAGCTGCAATATTACCTGGAGGGTAGGCCGTTCATCCTTCACACGGACCATGCTCCATTGAAATGGATGTACCAGAACCGAAGTCGTAACCCTAGAATCCTCAGGTGGTTCTTGTCCTTGCAGCCCTACACATTCACTGTACAGCATAGGAAGGGTGTGGAGAATGGAAATGCGGATTATTTATCGAGGGTCTTTCCTCTCCCCGATCGGGAGACTCCAGGGGGGGAGGTGTGTGACGGGCAGGACCGGGAGTGGTGGACTACGACGCCCTTGACACCCATGTCTCTCCCCTTTCAACAGCGCGAAACCCCCTGCCAGGAGGACGATTGGCTATCGAAAGACTACGGATACAGTTGGGACGATGAGAACATTAAAGGACAGGGCGCCTTTAACTGTGCCTCTCTGATTGCCGAGACTCCTCCCCTTGATGACGTAGCGGGCCCTGCCGAGCCAAAAGAGGGACAACCCAGGAAGTGGACGGACGGCGTATCCCCGGAGGAAGAAGGAGACGGAATCGGAGACCGGAGAAGGAGAGAGCTAACTTTGAGTCGGGAGGAGAGACTGGACGGAGGAGACGAGACGAGCCCCGGCGACACCAGCAAGCCAGGAGGCCAACGACCCCACGAGCCGCCCCGCCACGCTCCCGGGGGAGGAGTGTGGCTTTCAGAGGTACGGGGCAAGGTAGCGGGTTGGGTGGGACGGCGTCTGCACCCTCCGGAGTAAAACCTGAGCGCTAGTGTAAAAAGTGTATAGTCGATGCGAAAACCCCTCCCTTTCACGAGCACCAGAGCACTCGGCATCACTGTATAAACCTGGCACTTGAGCACTTGGTTCTCCCTCACCCCCGGCCCCGGCCCCACTGCCTGACGTGAAGTGAACGTCCCAGTGACCATTTCCTTTTGTTCTCCTCTGTTTCATGTCGATTGCCTTTCCGGACCACTGGGCCATTCCAAAACTGGATCCTGACAGGAGAAGACATCCTGGAGCCTATCAAGAATACCAGAACGGATCCTGCAGCGTTTGCTAGAGAGAGACTTACTAGTAGAAGCCGGAGAGCCTATATAAAAATAAAACCTTCTTTAAAATCTCTGATCAAAGTTTCGGACTCGGTTACTCCCACTACTCCTGCTCCTTTACAGACCCATAACAGGGAGATGCAGACTAAAGACAATCAGCTGGAGGCATAAGATAAAGAGCTTGAAGCTAAGCATATGCGCTCTGGATCAGTGGCGATATGTAGACAGCTGACTGCAGCTTAGAAACAACTCCGGGAGTTGGACATGGGTAGGGCTGAGTATGCCCTGCTCGTACCCGCCAAAAATATTATACTGGGGGCAACAGAGCAAGGCAGATGCTCGCACACTGTCTCCGAGCATAGGCTATAGAGCGAAGCATTTCCGAGATAGTAGGAGCGGATGGGGTCCTCCTCCATCGAGAGATAGAGATTGCCAAAGCTTTCCGTGCATTCTACGAGTCTTTATACACAGCAGACCCTCTATTGGACTCAGAGGCTCACGCCTACCTAGAGCTTGTGCCTCAAGCTAACACAGGGGCATCAGTGTTTTCCACCCTGGACGCAGAGATCACCAATCAAGAAGTTTTAACTGCCATCTAACACTTACAGCCTGGAAAGGCACCAGGTCCAGACGTCTACAGCGTGGAATTCTACAAGACATTCACCCCGCAACTTGCCCCCTCTTGGCCCATTTATTTAAAACCCTTAGAGACTAGGGCGTCCTGCCAGACTCAATGTGTATGGCCATAATTACAGTAATTCCCAAAATGGGCAAGGACCCTAAATACTGTGCCTCCTACCGTCCAATCTCCCTTTTGAATGTAGATGCAAAACTCTTCACCAGTGTTCTTGGCCACAGGTTAGCTCCCTATGTGCAGGGACTAGTGGACACCGGCCAGGCCTGGTTCATCCCAGAATGGGGATGCAGTGACAACACCAAACATTTGTGCCACCTGGTGGACAAAGTGCAACGCACATGGACACCCACAGTCCTATCAATTGACGCCGAAAAGGCATTTGATTGGGTGCACTGGCCCTTCCTGCATATGGTGCTGCAAAGGGTGGGCTTGGGCGCCCGGTTCTGCAAGTGGGTTCCAGCATGCTACCGGGCCCCCAGGGTGAGGGTACAGGTTAATGGAAATAAATCCACCTCTATCCCCTATCCGCTACAGGGTAACTCCCTGTCTCCCCTGCTTTTCGAGCTCTATTTGGAGCCCATACCAGAGCACATCGAAATACAGTAGCGGTCGGCAGTAGGTGTTTCTATAGGGCGGTGACGTGGGCAGGAGGAGGGGCAGGGTGGGGGGAAATAATGTATGGATTACGGAGTTTTACAGGTAAGTAAACATTTAAATACATAAAACGAATTTCGTTGCGCCCACTGCATCACCAAATGTGAAGCAGTGCGCGCAACGAAATTCGTTTTATGTATTTAAATGTTTACTTACCTGTAAAACTCCGTAATCCATACATTATTTCCCCCCACCCTGCCCCTCCTCCTGCCCACGTCACCGCCCTATAGAAACACCTACTGCCGACCGCTACTGTCGAAATAACCCTGACATTGCTGGTGTCCGGATGGCTGCAAGAGAGCACATGATTATGCTCTATGCCGATGATGTCCTTTTGACCCTTACCAATCCTGAACAATCTTTAAAGGCAGTTGTGTCCCAGTAGGCTGACTTCGCTGCTGTGCCAGACTTAAAAACCAACCTGCAAAAGTCACTAGCGCACTTGGTATCGCTATCCCCTCAACGGAGAAAGCCAGTTTGGCACCCCTCACATCTTTCAAATGGTCTGAGGGCGGGATTCCGTATCTGGGACTCCAGATCCATGCCACACTCCTGCCCAAAACTATGGTCTTCTCCTAACTACCTCGCACTCGACCCTCACCGCTTGGAAGGCTCATAATATGTCCTAGCTTGGGCGCATAGCATTAGTTAAAATGACACTACTACCCAAGATTCTTTATGTGATGCAGGCTCTCCTGCTTCAACCTCCCCAACTCTCGTAGATAAATTTCAGATACTTAAATGGGACTTCATCTGGTCAAGCAAGGGCGCAAGGATTACCAAGGCTCGTGCCTATTTGCCTGTACAATCGGGCAGCCTGGGTATCCCGAACTTACGCTGTTATTACCAAGCTGCGTAGCTCCACTACATAGTGGAGTGGTCCCGCACCCTGATGGAAAAACACTGGTGGTTTATAGACCAGGCTATTGTAGGCATCCATATCTGGAAGGTACCTTGGCTTTCGAAAACCCACAGGCCGCCAAGTGTCTATGTTTCACCAGTGACTCGTGCCACCAATGGTGTGTGGGACTGTGTTGAACTACAATCTGGGCTCTCAACACCCATTTCAACCCAAACCCCACTGATAAGCAACACCGACTTTCCCCCAGCAGCAACTGGGAGGCATTTCAAGCCTGGCAAGACATCAACTGCAAACGTATCTGGGACCTCTTCGACCCTGGGGGCCTTATGGGCTTTATGCTTCAGGAATCCTATGGTCTACCTGAGACTGCAAAATGGCAGTACGTAGTAGTAGTGCACAGGGTGATGTAACTGTGGATTCGACCGCATGCTAGTAGAATCCTGACGAGCCCGAGCATCTGCTTTAAACCCGCTAGCAAGGAAATGTTCCTAAAAATCGCCCATTACTGGTACCTTACACCTGCTAAAATGGCAGATGGACCCTGAACGGGAGCGATCGTAGCTGGCGGGACTGTGGACAGCAAGGCACACTCACCCACCTGCTCTGGACCTGCTCTAATCTTCAGTCCTTCTGGGAGGGAGTGCAGGAATCCATAAACGCCATCTACACGATGGACATTCTGAAGTTCCCTAACTAAACATTACTAGACCTCCCAAATCCTTTCACCTACCTGTTATAGTCCCCCAGATAAAGGGTCATCAGCCTTGCGCTTGGAGCAGCTAAACACCTCCTTGATTGGTTATACAAATTGTGAGACATAATAAATGTAAATGTAGTGTTGCTTGTATAGCACACGTATCACCCCAGACGTGGCATCAAGGCGCTGTAAGCATACCAGTGAGGAACCCTTCCTGGCCTCTCCCTGTGAATTGCCCACTCCTGGGCACCCCCAAGGTAAAAGCCAGGCATCCTAGCGTTGTTGGGGCCGTTGTGGAGATTAAGCAATCTATTGCCCAGAGTTGCAGCGTGGGACCCATGATTAGATTAGGCACCGAGGTGAGAAATATCAGGTCCGAGGAAATTGAGCCCAAGACCCGCCAAGGCGGGAATTGAACCCTGGTCTCGGGCCACACCTCTGCATCAGTGTATGCCGCTCTAAAAATTGAGCCACATTTCTCCACTTCTAATAGGCATGGGGAAATTAACTGCAGTAGCTATGCAGTGCCTCCCCCTCTTTGACAAAATGTGGCAGCACGCCTTGACATACCTCTCTACTGAATTCTGAGAATTGTTCCATCCCGCTACCTTTGCGTCCTGTATTATCAGCAGAGGCGCCTGCAGAACACCTGAACACTCCCCCACAGATTTCTATACTATTGGGCAATTTCCTATCTCTCCCAGTTCTCTGTTCCTCCTATTTTATTCCTCATATTCACTGCACACTACACTGTACCCTCTGCGCATCCAAGACCTTCTATTCCCATTATCTAATCACCACTGGCCTAGTGGATGTAGGTGGGTAAAGTTGTATTGAACTCTATGGAAAAATAAATAAAAACAGATTTAAACCTAAAATCTTCCTTCTGTACCCAAACAGTATTTCAACAATGCATGGTTTTTCTTGTGTGTAAAATCTTCGCCATATATGGCTTATGTTAGAACTTGGGGTCTCTAGTTGGCAATGGTTTGCACATTTGTCCAAATTGAGACCCTTGCTTCTAGTCAGTGTAAGGGGGCTACACTTGGTAGGGAGAACAATTCGTCAGTTCCTTGCTTCGGGGTAGGAGTACTTGCGAAAAGTAGGCGATGCGTCTGTTCCTTACCGGAGAGGAGGCAATGCGACAATCTCGTGTTGCATCCCGGTTGCGATGCAACAAGATGGCGCCTCAATGCGATGCGACAATCCGGTGCGATGTGACAAGATGGCATCTTTGATGCGATGTGACGACGTGAAGGTAATGCGAGCTCGCCCAACGGCTGTGCGGCGACCCTGGAACTTCTGAGCCATGACAGGCCCTGCCACATGCTTCTCTGGTGATGCGATGGTGACCCTTCCAGTGGCGACGAGCTTCTCTGGTGATGCGACCGCAAACAGCTGCGATGGAGACATGCTTCTCCGGTGATGCGACGGCGACCCTTGCGGTGGCGACACGCTTCTCTAATGATGCGAAGGCAACAGCTGCGGATGTGACACGCTTCTCTTTTTATTTTTTTTTATAAAGTTTTTATTGAGCAGAAAGAGGATAAAATACAATTCATGAATGAGGAGTTTTAAGCAATGGAATTAAAAACAGGTTTAAACAAGATTCTTCTTCTATAAATTGAAATACATAAAGATAAAACATGAATTAAGGAGTGGATTTAAAAAAGGGGGTAAAAGTTTTAAATATGCAGAACCCTAAAGCAGGCATTAATGTACTCATTATTTCATTATTTCACAGCATGTTGATTAATTTTCAAGTACAGTCAGTATGCAGCGATCGCAAACTTGATCATAAAGTGCAAGTGCAATACAGTACAGTCCAGCATGATAGAAACAATGTGCAAAATCCGCAAATTTAAGTGTAAAGTGCAAATGCATAGCTAGTGCAATCCAACCTGAAATAAAGTGCTTGAACAGAACAGTTTGCTTATTTAATTCGGTCTAACAACATTTCATGCCTGCTTTTGAAATCGTTTTAATCTAGTTTTAGCATTCAAACTAGTTTTTAATTTAACCCCCCCTTTATCGTCTCCAAATTCTCGAAGTATTTCCATTTTCTTTCAAAACTTCTGATTGGCATAGGCTTTTTCAAAGTTCCGGGACCTCCTCATTTTGTTAAACGATTTTACATGGGATGGAGGTTCCTTTGATTTTCAATTTTGGAGTATTAGGGAACGAGCAACTGTACATGAAATAAACAATTTTTTTTCCTCATTCTCATTGAGGGAACCTCTATCTTCGGATATACCAAAAAGGGCCAGTTCAGCTGAAGGCGTTAGTGTTTTCCCTATTGCCTCCTTGATGTCTATGAATATAACCTCACAAAAGGATTTCAATTGAGGACAAGAGAAAAAGGTATGGAGCTAACCTCCCTGGCCGGCGGCTAGGCATCTAAAACATTTATTCTCAGCCTCTGGGAACCTTTTTTCAAGTGCTTCCGGAGTCCAATACGCTAACCAGCGGGACAAAAAGGCCATCCTTTTAAAATTAGCGGCACATAACGATTTATAGCCTAGCAAGCTTATAGTTTCCCGATCCTTGTGTGTTATATTACCATTGGGTTTGGTTAAATATTTTCTCTAAATGGCTATCCACCGTATTTAAATGACCACCACAATGGAGCCTTTTGTACCAATTTCCTATGCCGATGATTTTGGCCTCATAAAGGAGTGTAACCAGCTCACCCACTATGGGAAGATGTCCACCAATAGTTTTTCTTAATAAGTGGGAAATTTGTAGATATTCAAAAAAAGTTGGTTGCATGGGAGTAGTTGTTCTAGCCTGGACTTCTTGCCAAAAAAATAATCTGTTTTGGACAAAGAAGTGTCTTAATTCCCGGAATCCTAACTTCTCCCAATTTAAAATTTGGCTACTACTAATTTGGAGGCCCAAACAAGAACATTCACATAGGCTTAAAAACTGTGAAGCTGAAGAGCTCTGATTTTTCTTAAAAAAGGACTGTAGTCTAGATAAATGTTCTTTTATGGTCTTATATCTTGTCCTTTTGGGGAGTTTTGCGGTCTTTAAAAATACCTGAGTTTGGGAATCAGATTCTTGTAGCATTTTTACTAAGAAGAAGCGATCTCATTTGTTTTTTAATCCTATCAGACCCGCCACCGAATCCAGAAAGGCTGCCTCATAATATGTTTTTATGTGTGGAAGAGCAAGTCCCCCCTGATCAACTGGGAGTTGAATCACAGAAAGCTTTACTCTGGGGGTTTTACCCCCCGCCCCAAACAAAGCCTCTGATCATAGATTCGATGTCTTTAAAAAAAGTAGAATTCAACTTAATAGGTATATTACTAAATAAAAATATTAATAAAGGTAGAATCGACATCTTGATCAGAGATACCCTACCAATCAAAGATAGAGGAATTGAAAGCCATTGAGAGAGAAGATTCTTTATTTTATTCTTCATTCTCACATAGTTAAGGAGGTAAAGCTGATGATAATCACAGGTCACATAGATGCCTAAGTATCTAATAGGGTCTCGACTTGTGGCCTGGACATGCAAACAGTATGGAAGATGGCTAAGACTGGTGTTTAGGGCGAGAACCTCTGTTTTTTTTGTATTGATGTTGTAGCCTCCTATTTGTTCATATGCTTTGAATTCTTTTAATATGCTTTCAATATTCTCCTTGCTTGGCTTTGCATAGAGGATAATATCATCGGCGAATAATTTAAGCTTCGCCATCCCAGTAATAGGGAGGAGGATATCGGGATTGTTTCAAATTTTGATAGCCATGGGTTCAATAAAAAAAGTAAAAAGGAGGGGGTATAAAGGGCAGCCCTGCCTGGTCCCACGATTAACTTGGATTGAGCCAGCTTTTTCTGCGTTTATTATAATCTGTGCAGAGGCCCCTTGATAGATGTTCTGGAGCATTTTAATCACCTGTTCGGGGAACCCGAATTTATTGAGAGAGTAAAAGAGGGTTGCCCAATTAACTAGGTTGAGCGCTTTTTCAGCGTCGACCGTGAGGATACAGGCGGGGGTTGAATTCATGTTAAAATAGTCTAAAGCCTGTATTAAAAATTCAGTGTTAGAAGCCATAATACGACCTGCTATGAATCCTGACTGGTCACTATGTATGACTTCTTGTGCCGCATGAGTAAAACGCTGGGCCCAGATTTTCATAAGGATTTTATAGTCAGAATTTAAAACACTTATTGGTCTATAAGAGTTGATATCTTCTGGGTTTTTATCTTTTTTTACAAAAGATATTAATATTGCTTCTTTAAAAGACGCGGGTACCATTCCTCCTGACTTGATGTAATTAAATAAATTCATGAGTCGAGTGACTAGTTCTTTTATGAAGGTTTTATAAAAATTCAATTGGGAACCCATCTTGCCCACAGGCTTTCGCCCCTGGTGTTGCCTTTATAGCTTCTCCTATTTCTCCTATATTAATTTCTAACCCTAGTTGTAAAGCCCGATTGTTGGTGATCTTTGGGATATCTAAGGTCATAAAATATTCCTGAATCTGACCCTCCTCTACTTGGTATTCAGTAGAATAAATGCGATTAAAATGCTCCAAAAAAGCCCTTTGAATCAACCGATTGTCCATTATCTCTTGATTGTTTAATGGATTTCTGATTTTAACTATTGCAGCTGATTCTTGTTTTTTCCTCACAGAATTAGCTAGGAGCTTTCCAGCCAATTGGCTGTCCTCGTATATTCTTTGTTGGAAGGTTCTTGAACTATTGATTTCTTCCAGAACAAAGAAATCCCTTAATTCTGCCTTTGCTTTCTCCAAGTGGTTCGGGCAAGGGATGAGCTGTAGAGCATATTCTATATCTACAGCTTTTTGGAGCATCGCTATCTTTTCTCTCCTCTCTTTGGCCTGGGCGGAAGTAAAAAATAGTAACTGTCCACGTGTTGCCGCTTTAAATCCCTCCCAGACCAAGAATGGTTCTGCTGAATTATTATTAATAGTAAAGTATTCTGAGATCCATTCTCCGAAACCAGCCACCCAGTCGGGGTTCTGAAGCAGGGTCCGATCCAGCTGCCACCTGGACTGTTCCCTGCCCCCACCACCTAAATTGACTTCCAATTCTATTTTCCCATGGTCAGAAAAGGGATTACAACCGATGGTTGAAGTTAAAATATGAATTGATCTTGATATCAAGAAGAAATCAATTCTTGACGCCATCTGAAAACGGTGTGAAAAGCAAGTGTAAGATGCCCCTTCTGGGTTTAATGTACGCCAAGGATCTATAAGCTGGTATTCTGAGATAAGAGCGTCCACAGCTTTTTTTTGTGTTAGGTTTTAGTTGTTTCTTGTTTTTATTAGAGGTGTCTTTTTTTTAATTTTGTAAGTAGTTGAAATCCCCTCCTATGATGATCTGTCCAGGGTCTCCCCTAAGAAGGTTGTTGATTTCTAAAATACTAGACACCTCATCGAATATTTGCCCATAATAATTTACAAAGTTCATTATTTTCCCTTGGATTTTAATTGCTACCCATAGCCATCTCCCTTTGGGATCCCTTCTTATGTTTAGAATTTCTCTGGAGAACTTCCTTGAAAAATAAATTGTGACGCCTCTCTGTGCCACCCCTAATGAAGCAAAAAACACATGGGAGAAATATTTTGGGATAAATAAACTGGGGGTGTTGTTTTTTAAATGGGGTTCTTTAAGAAATATCACATGGGGACTTAGAGAGACTGCCCATTTTATGAGAGCGCTGTATTTTTGTTTATTTAAAACACCATTGGCGTTGACTGATAGGATATTACATTTGTTCATTTCCATAAATGATTTTTCGCATCAATAATTCCCTCATTAAAATTTTGGTATACGTCCTGCATACAATTTCTGCTCTTTTTTACTGCTTTCAACCCTACCCTCCCTCTCACTCCCTTCCTGGACTTCCTCCCACCCCTGGGAAGTGGCCCTTTTCGTACCCCCCACTCAGACCACATTCCCTCTCCCTTCAGATGAGCTGGGTGTCTTCTTGTTACACCCTTGGTGACTCTTTTAAGCCCAGTGCCCCCCCTCGACAGCCAAAAGTTTTTGTCCTATTCTATTTTGTTGCAGAGAAAAGGACAGAAAAAAAAAGAGATATTTCCTTCAGGCTTTACCCTTATAATTCGGTGGGCTAGATTTAATTGCTCAAACATTTGTTTCTGGGTTTCTGGAGATATCTCTTTTAGTAGAGATTGAGCTTCTTCAAGATTGGAAAACATATAAAACTTTCC
Source organism: Lissotriton vulgaris (assembly GCF_964263255.1). Lineage (NCBI taxonomy): Eukaryota > Metazoa > Chordata > Amphibia > Caudata > Salamandridae > Lissotriton > Lissotriton vulgaris. The sequence continues at coordinate 42,260,681 of NC_141686.1, read as the reverse complement.
TTTTACGAGAACTTTTAACTTTGACTGCTGAGCAATTGAGGCTTGGGCACCATTCATTTTAAACAAGTGGTGGATTCTTTCCTACGACGTGTGGCTGCAGCAGTCATGTCTGAAAAAATTCTACATTTAATTGTCTTGTTAATGGAAAATTGTCTTTGTTGGAAAGCTTTTGACAAGATCTCTTCCTTTATCCTAAAATCAGCAAAGTTCATTAGGATAGTTCTGGGAAAAGTTGAATTAGTGAACCTCTGAGCCGGGACCCGATGTGCTCTCATAATGGACAAATCACCTTCAAACTCAGGCAATACCTTTTGATGAATAAAAGAGTTGACCCATTGGAGCATATTTGATCCTTCCAATCCTTCAGGGACCCCCACTATCCTAAGATTGGATCTTCGGGAATGGTTTTCAAGCTCCTCGAGCTTGTTCTCAAGTTTACTTTCCATGAGGCTCTTCTTAGTTGCAGTCTTTTCAGCCTCTATTCTTGCCTGATTGATGTGGTCCTCAAGAGCAGAGATTCTTTCCTCCGCCTCGTTTAATCTTGTGGGGAGACCCTGCATTGATTCTTCAAATTTTTCCAATCTGGAATGTAAAGCAGCTATCTCCACTTGCTGATTCAACTTTATCTCCCGTATTTCGTCTAGGATCAGGTTTAACATCTCCCGGATGTCCATTTGATAGCTCACTTCCTTCTCGGGGCTGCTGTTTTCCCCCTTTTGAAATAGCTGGGGTGCCGTGGTTAAGATTGCTGATGTTAAACCTTTTGGGTTCTCTATTAGATGTACTCTGACGTAAGAGCAAGAGGGAGATTGAGGAGCTGTAACAGATGGTGAATTCTGCTCAGAAAGAGTCCCTAGATTAGGATCTTCACCGCTAATCAAAATCGGACTTTCTTCTGTTCCATTTGCCTTACTGTTTGTTTGAGGCTTTTCTGCGTCATAGGGCCGCTTGACTTTGGTGAGGAGGGAGCTACATATATTGTTGGTGGGACGATCTCGGGCAGTTGTGAGGGGGACACATCCCCTGCCATTGTTGCTGAAGTTGAGGCTAGAATTTCAATTCTTGTTTCTGGATTTTACTCAAGCGGAACGACTGCAGTTTGGGGAGTACGACCAGTTCTCTTTTCAAATAAGGGAAAGTCTCTCTTCTCCTTCACTAGGCTTACAGTTTTCTCGCCAGAGGGAGACTCGGCCCTTGTTCCATTTTCTGTTGATGCTCCATTTTTATTTGATACTGGAGTGTTCTCCATCACTACCTCCGTGACGCTTTCTCCTCCATCTTTCCCTCCTGCTTCTCCTGATTCCCCTGACCTTTCATTGCGAGGGGAGGCTAAAGTAATCTGAAGTTCGTCCTCAGAGCTATCAACCACAGAGTCCTTCCCCACCACGGGCGAGGTGGAGCTTCCCTCTTCTTTCTTAGCCTTTTCCCTTTCTTTGGCGGCAAGCTGTGCTGCTTTTCTAGCAAGGGCTAGACGTGTTTTACTTTTAAGACGAGCAGTTAGCTCCATTTTTGCATTTTTACTTGCTTCCTTGCTATCTTCATTGTCTTTTAATTGTCTCCCCATGCTGCCCCACGGGGTCAAAAACAAAAAGATTTAAATTGAAGCGGATACTGCGAATAGCGATTATTTCAGCACGCAGAAAGCAGCAAACAGTTCTTTTTGTATAAGCTTAATGTGCTGTCTTGAATTCTCCCCCTTGGTTTTTTTTAGACGCTACCCCTCATCTCACCTTAGACTTGAAGGAGGTGCGCAGGAGGTGTGGAGATCGAGATGCAGGTCGTAGTAGACAAAAATGAAGAAAGGCTACCTCGCTGCTTGTCCTTCCATAGTGAGAATGCCTTCCTCCTTCCCTCCTTCAAGTGGACCTCTCACTGCGCAGAAGTGAAGTGGACCTCTCACCCTGCGTGGTTGCGTGGTCCCAATCCCAAATTCAGCAATACCCCACAGTGCTGCAACAGGGGTGTGGTTGCGTGGTTGCAGTCCCAAAATTCGGAAAAAAAACCCCAGCAACACTCCACAGCGTTGCAACAGGGGTGTGGTTGCGTGGCTGCAGTCCTAAAATTCAGCAAAAACCCCCCAACAAGACTCCACAGCGTTGCAACAGGGGGGGGGGGGAACTGAAGCGATGTTGGGATGAAGCAAGGGAAGCGAGGGGAGCGTCAGTCCTCCTAATACTTTTCTTGCAATTTTTCAGGAAGCTCTGATCCTAGAGAACAACGAACCGACGCTCTAGCCGTTCGAGAGTATCAAAAACGCAGAAACGCCATTACCGCCATTGCTGCGGCTGCTGCAATTATTTGCCGTGCCGTGCTGCCGAGGTGGGCGGGGCCTAGAGTCGTGACGGCTATCCGGAGGTGTGGAACTCCGGAGCCATCCCCCAGCACTTCGTAGGGAGAACAATTCGTCAGTTCCTTGCTTAGGGGTAGGAGTACCTGCGAAAAGTAGGCGATGCATCTGTTCCTTACCGGAGAGGAAGCAATGCGACAATCTCGTGTTGCGTCCCGGTTGCGATGCAACAAGATGGCGCCTCGATGCGATGCGATAATCCGGTGTGATGTGACGACGTGAAGGTAATGCGAGCACGCCCAACGGCTGTGCTGCGACTCTGGAACTTCTGAACCGTGACAGGCCCTGCGACACGCTTCTCTGGTGATGCGACGGTGACCCTTCCAGTGGCGACGCGCTTCTCCGGTGATGCGATGGCAAACAGCTGCGATGGAGACATGCTTCTCTGGTGATGCAACGGCGACCCTTGCGGTGGCGACACGCTTCTCCAATGATGCGACGGCAACAGCTGCGGATGTTGGACTACCAGCTCCCAACAATATGCGGACAGAATTCCCAGCAAGGAAATTCAGGAGGGAGCTGGGGTGAAGTCTTTTGTCCCTGAGACTTCAGCAGGAGGCAAGCACAGTTCAAGCTCTTGAAGATACTTTTTCCAGATAATGAACGTTCAATAAAAGTTCCTTCTCATTTCCTTGTCAATAAAGAAAACACTGCAGGCCAACCCCAGAAAATAGCACACTGGCATACGGGCAGTCAAATTCCATCAGATTCTCTGGTTCTTCTCCTTGGGAAAAAGTCTGTCTTGATTCCCAGAAGTGACCTAAAGTCTTGGGGTCTGGGCCCCAATATTTATACTAGTACATCCTTTGTCCTCTGAGGGCAGAGGGTGCCTGTACCTAGCCAAAACCAGTTCTGTGCAGCTTCCTGGCAGGAGGTGGAGACCGCATTGTTGAAAGCAGACCTTGCCCAGGTAGCTGAAAGGAAATCTCCTCCCCCTACTCTCTAGACTATGAAGGATGGGGGCACTGAAAGGAAATCTCTGCCCCCCACTCTCTATGCAGCCAAGGTCCTATTCACCCTAGCCCTGACTCACCGGACTGCTGGAGCCCCAACCCTCCTATCACTCACAAACCAGACATGCAATACACAACCTAGCAGAGGCTGGCTGGATGGTTAGGTAAGAAAATACCTACTTTCTAAAAGTGGTATTTTCAAACTCAGAATGTTAAACCCAACTTTACTAAAATATATATTTTATCATTCTGAGTTCAGGCATACTAAATGTGTTTTTCTACCATGTTCCCAGGGTCAGTTAGCATTATAACATGTTATAATAAAACTGCCCATTTTGGCCTAAGGGGACAGGTAACCTTGCAATAGTTAAAAACTAAATTGGGTGTAATTCACTATCAGGACATGCCACACACATCAGGGCATGTCCTACCTTTCACATACAATGCACCCTGCCCTATGTTCCACCTTAGGGGTGGCTAACATGTAGAAAAGGTAAGGTTTAGGGACTGGTAAGTGTTTGCACTTACCAAGTCAACATGGCAGTACTGGACTACACACAGGCTCTGCAATGGCAAGCCTGAGACACACTTTACAAGCTGCTTCTGTGGCACAAACAGTAATGCAAGCCCGCTAGCACCATTTAATCTACAGGCCCTGGGCACACATGGTGCACTGTACTAGGGTCTGGCAAGTAAATCAAATAAGCCAATCATGGAGTCACTAATCCATTAAAACAACTTGCAATAGAGAGCATATGCACTTTAGCACTGATCAGCAGCGGTAGAGTGCCCAAAGTCATAAAACCCCCAACAACAGGTCAGAAAAAATAAATGAGGAATGGAAAAAGTTCAGGGATGACCCTGCAAAAAGGGCCAAGTTCAACAGCTTCCATTTAAGCTTCGAAACCCTCTTTCTATTGTTTCCAATCAATAACAGCATGTTCAGGACTTGGGACAAATGCATGTGGAGGTGCAATATTTTGCTGCATAATGGCAACTGTAAGCCTGTTATACTAAATTAACCTATGTGTAACAAAATACACAAAACTTGTGCAGTACATACTCCCTGCTTTCCCCTGCGTTAAACATGAAAAATATTTATGATATAAATGGATATACCACATTAACTCCGCACAGGAAGAGCATGCCACAAAATCACTAATAACAAAACCCTGCTTAATATGTTGGCGGTTGTCAAGTGTGTTTATAATCTAAAATTCTTCACATTTTTAAATGATGGTGTGCTTGTCACTGAAGAAATGGCAGAACACTAAATAAAATGCCTGTCAATCCGTCATGGCTATGCCTTTGTCACCGAACCAATAGCAATAACTGTATAAATTGCGAATACACTACCCTCAAATACGGTGTGTGTGTCACCAAAGAGATGTTAACATGCTGTATCAAGTACCTAGGAATGCTTTGTGACGATGTCCATATCACCAATGCAATGGCCATAGTAATATACAGTGCAATACTTAAAATTACAGTGTGTGTGTGTCAACGAAGTAATGGAAACATGCTAAATTGAGTACCTTGTAAATCCGCGGTGGTGGTGTGTGTGTCACAGAATCAATGGCAACATGCAAAGAAAATACGTCCTATGTGTTGCAGAAGTTACACTTTTTGTTTAAATTCTTTTTATTGTAAATATAATCAAGGCACATGACAATCAGGCAGTAAATAGGCATTATATCCACACAATTGGCGATCGGCTTACTGATATCATATAAAGTTACACATTTTTAATAAAGTTAAAGCATGAGTACAACAGCCACGCTCGCATGCTGAATACAGCTTCGAACTCTGTCATGAGAGGACCGTCGTCAATTCCGAAGTAGACAGAAATCCTGCAATCATGCATAAGTTACTACCAGGCACATCAGGGATGTGTTTGTAATTCGAAGCGCCCCCATACAAGACCAACCAACATTGTCAAGGATATACGCTGCAGCTAGCAGGCGAATCCTTTCTTCTCTGGAAGACACAGTCTGCATGGTGGAACCCCGCCAGTCCACGCCAGCTCGTCCGCAATGAAAAGATACACTTCCAAGTAAATCCCTATTCCAATATGTACTTTAATCTTCAGTAATATTCATAGTGCCAATATCGGCCCACTCACCAGCCCGCTCACAGCAACATGCATGTCGCAGAAATAAGCAGACAAGACAACTTATGGTTAGCGAAAAGTAGCTGCAGGTTTATTAGCATATACACATGCCAACAAGGTGGGTTATCTTACAGACGATCCAAAGGCAAGCCGCCCCTCACGACCTACCACCTGATGGGCCAATTTGCAACGTGGCCTCAGCCAATCGTTGCTTAGCGGTTGTGGTGAGGGGATAGCCACTCCCATTTCCGGTGAACCATTGGTCCACCCTCTTGCTCACGCCCCCCCTACGAGGGGCGGAGCGTTCAAGTGACCCCCGGTTGTACAGGTTTCCAACCGCCCGTAGGATAGCGGGGCGCCGTCGCACCCCCAGGGTCCACCGCACAGACTTCCTGGGGATATTAGGCCTCAGCATCCTTTGTGCTCCTGAAGAGGGTACTCCGGGGTACCTTTCCGCCTCTGGATCGCCCTGTAACTCCGCCTGCAACACAAATGAGAAAACATTAGAAGACATTTCCCCCCCCCCACCCTGAAAACTCCAAGTATGCGGTAGGGAGGGAAACGGCATCAGGTTGAGGGGACGGTGGTCAAAGAGGCCGCTAGGTGGGCGGGGGAGGAATATATACTCTCCCCCGCCCACACCAGGCCGGAAGTGATGCGCGGGACCCTACGGGATCTCTTAGCGCTGGGCTGCCCAGAGTTCCATCTTGTGGCACTATGGGGGCCGCCCTCTTACTTGTGTCCCCTGCGGGGACGTGTCGGTCGGCCTGCATTATGGACTGGCAGGGTCACAGACTTACAGCAACTGCCTGGGCTCTTTTCCAAAGTATACATTCCAAGTATCAACATCACAATCCCCAAATTCTATACCACATCCAACCGCAGACTCTATAATAACAAGTTCCCAACAACTTCTAATACTCTGTCCCTCATTTCACAGTTCACCTTTATTTTTCAGTGGTTCAGCTGTTCCATTTTTCTGTCCCAGGATGGTTATTACTGAAATTTAAATGCTTCAGCTGCAGTACAAGGCATGGAGTCTCCTGTGCTGTGGAATCGAGAGAGGGCAGATAGTTAAACAAGCCTTCCTGCCAGGGTACCTGCTTGCCTGAAAGAAATGCAAATGTACACAACTGGTCAATCTGCAAAAGTATAGGGTGCTTGGAAGCCGGTATTGTCTTTGATTAATGGAATCCCTTGAAGCTTGCTAATGAAACAGATTTATTCTTCTTGAGTGGTATTGCAAGGCTGCCCTGTGAAGTGTGTGAGTTTTAAAGAGCAGTTATAAAAAAAATGCACTGTATATGATTTAGGTATGAAGCACTTTTTTTTTTATCTTGAACCATTTTGTAGCAGCCGATCTTAAACTTTGTGCAATGCAAGTTTAAAATAATGACTTAGATGTTCACAGGGCTTTCTGTCACAGACTTTGACCACGTGGCACTAAACATACACAAGTAACAATTCTCCACTACACCAACCAGGATTCAATTATGTGGCTTTGTGGTTACAGACACAGACCTCTATTGTACATTAACTGATAGCGGTTTCATAATGTAGAACCTGAAGGTGAAAGACCCAAAAAAGTTGCAGAATATTTTGTTCTTTTAGCCACACCTTTGACACTCACCCTGCCCCCATTGTGTGTGGCATTACAGTTCCCCTACTTTTTTTTATGTACTAGTACCAATGAGTATGTCAGTCCTGTCTTCTACCACGAACCAAGAAAACCTGGCATTGGTCTTTTCCTGACTCCCCAGTAGGATGGTGCTCAAACAGACTCTCTTGTCAACCACCTATTCAACATGCAAACCTTTTTCCCGACCTCCTTGCCTGAAACTCACAATGCTCTAACCAGGAAAACAGTGACGCAGGCCCTTATTACCAGCCGGCTCGACTACGGCAATGCACTCTATGCCGGCATAACCCGAAACTCATGCAAAGACTCTATACAACCTAGAACACAGCAGCTAGACTGATCCTCAACCTGCCCAAGAGGACATATACATCACCCAGCACCTGAAGACCTCCACTGGCTCCCCATCCAGCAGAGATGCCAGTTCAAGCTCCTGACCCACACCTACAAAGCTCGCTACAACCAAGGACCTCACTACATGAACAACCACCTGACCTTCCACCAACCTTCACTCCTTGCACCTTGCCCTCAATCAGACACCATGCATCTGCCCCAGCCATACTGGAGGACGCTCATTGTCTCACCTCACCGCCAAAGCGTGGAACACCCACCCTCTCCACCTCCACACGTCACCCTTGCTGACCTACTTCAGGAAAGGACTCAAAATCAGTCCCTTCGACTGAAACATGCAGCACAGTGCCTGGATACCCCTGTGTTGATGAGCTACACTATACAAATACTATTTTGATTGATTGATTTTGATTGACTCCACCTATGTCCCACAATTCAAGTTTCCCAGGTCCATGCATGATGTGCTGCTCCAGTTCAGGTTTTTTTCTTTGAATTGTGGGACTTGTAGTCCTGTTTAAAATGCAATAAACAGGGGGGGCGTGGCTTGACGCCGTAGCGAAATGGCGGATCCTTCGTGAGCTCCGTATATCGGCAGAGCTCATTTTTTTCTTAGTTGAGCCGTTCCTGCATCGTCTTTCGTTCCCGACAAAGCTATTTCGGACGTCGAAGATGCGGTGTTCAACGTGGAGTAGGTTGCAGCTTTCTCCCTCACTGGATGCCTGAGTTCTTCCTCCGTTGCTGCTTTCTCCACATAAGACACGAGCTGCCGCCATTTTAGGACGCCACAATTGCGTTTCCTCATGAGCCGGTATTTTCCTTAGAACTTTTGTTCTCTTGAGGCCCTTATTATCGGCAACATGTTTTCACCTGCTTTTCTTCTGCTCTATACGATATTCTCACTATAATTCACCCACTTCTCCTCAAAACCTGTGGATTTTGGTAATGTTTCTCATCAGGAAAGATATGACTGATTACTATTATATCTTGCTGCGTATGTTTTCCTTGTGCACTATTCTTTCTACCTGCTTTGTTTTTGAGGACTTTCTTCAGTGCCATCTTGTTCAATAAGTTCAATGAATGAGCGCTCTGGGATATTTGTACTCTGTGAACTCAAAGTTAAGAGGCTCCATTACTACTCAAGCAATTAAATAATTTGACTTTCTGGTTCCACGCAACGAGTTAGGTATGCACGGACCTGTCTTTGTGCTTGAGTCTAACCCTGCTTTCTTTGGTACTGCCTCTCATGCTGAAGATGTGAGCGGCTGCTATTAATAGCCGCTGAGCTCACATTTTTCCTTTTTACATCCTCTTCCACTATCACACAGATTTCTACAGTTTCTTCCTGAGGAATATTTTGTGTGCATTCTTGGGTGCAGTTCAAATTCCAATTTTTGTTGGATTAATCTCCTGAGTTCTTCCCAGAGCTCTCTTGATATTCCTACTAATATGGCTAACGACTCACACTCTGCCAGATCCTCCATCACTGGCACGAAGCCTAAGCGTCATAAAAATTACCCACCGTCTCCTATCCATTCTTCTCAAAACCCTATTTTGGATTCTATTTTGGATGAAGTACGTGGTCTCCAACCTTTTATGACTGCAACAAACGAAAAAATGCAACAAATCCAGGAGAGGTGGATTGTTATGGAGAGTAAGGGGCTGGACTTAGGACAACGCGTTAGCGGCCTACATGATATCTCCACAAAGATTCCAATATTAGAGCAGGAAATTCATAGACTGAAACTTCACACAGAGGATTTGGAAAATCGCAATCGTCGTAACAACCTACGCCTTTATGGTTTACCGGAAAATGTTGAAGGCCCAGACATGGTACTTTTTCTTCAAAAATTTCTCCCTGAGCTTCAAGGTCTTCCATCTTCAAATACTCCCATCAACATCCAAAGAGCGCATCGTCTAGGTCTTCCTACTTCTAACCCTGCAAAGCCACGTGGAATCATTATGCTATTCCTAGAATTTACTGAATTGATGAATGTCCTGAAGGCTGTTAAGCTCAAATGTCGTCTTACTTGGTCTGGTCATAACATCTTAATTTCTCAGGACATCTCCAATGCCACTAACGCACGTCGAAAGGAATTTCTCGCTCTGCGACCTCAGATGAGACATCTCAATATTCAATATGGAATACTTCATCCTTGTCTCTGCAAGAGTACTCATAATGGGCGCTCACGCTCCTTCGAAGAGCCTGAAAAGTTAAAACTTTTTCTTCTCTCCTTTTCTTCTGCTGGAATGGACACTAATGTCTGATTTTGTGTGTTTTGCTCCTTTCTTTCTATTTTTCTATAATTAGCTTCTCAGTTTTCTCTTTTTCACTTCCATAGGTTTTTCTTTTCCTAGTATCTCTGACAGTTTTTGCCTTCATTTCTTTTTTTATTTCTATTCCCTCTTCTCTTACCCTTTTTCTCCTTCTCTCTATTTGCATGCTTCCCCTCTTATTAAGGCTCCTGTCTTTCTATATCTATCTCTTATGTGATCTGCTTTGCTCTGCGTCATCATGCTTTCCCTTCATTATTCCTTCTTCTTGATTCGGTCTGGCTGTTTTTGCCATGATCTGTTTGTTCATTCTCTTCTTTTTGTCTCTCTCTTTTTCTTTCCCTTTTCTTTTTTTCTGATCTACTCTTCTTTTCAAGCTTTTCTACTCATTCTGTTTTTCTCTGTTTAACATTCGCTTCTGTCTTTTAATGTACTCTGGTAATGTGGGATTTTTGGTAGTATGCTTTTTATGTAATTGTCTCTTGTGGTGTGTTTTTTCTTGTAGTTATACCCTTGAAGTGTATCGACTCCAAATGTGTTATTCCCCTCCATCCCTCCAATATGTGTAACTTTGTTACGTGGAACGTCCGTGGTCTTGGGAATCGAGTCAAAAGGCAAAAGGTATTGTCTCATTTATCAAAACTCAACTCTCAGATTTCTTTCCTTCAAGAAACTCACTGTACAGATGTTGAATCTCTTAAGTTAAAACGGCAATGGTTGGGTCAAGTTATTTTTTCGCCTGCTTCCAATAAAAAGAGGGGTGTTGCAATATTGTTTCACAAAGCTTTGGCAGTACAGATTTTATCCACACAAAATGATGATGACGGACGATGGGTAATGGCAAAGATTGTAATGCAGAGCAAAACAATAGTCTTATTAAATATTTATGGTCCTGTTACACCTGATCCTACATTCTGGAATAATATTAAAATTCTCCTCTCCTCTAGTGATTGCCCTAACATCGTCGTTGCTGGTGATTTTAACCAGTGGTTGGATCCTTTCTCTGATAGACTGTCAAGATGCAAATTTCAGCCTGACAAAACTCATAAAGCCTTTCAATCTGCCATTGCCTCTCGATCCTTATATGATGTTTGGAAAACTTGTAATCCTGATTTACGTGAATGTACTTTTTTTTCCAATGTTCATCACACCCGTTCCAGGATTGACTATACTTTGGTCAGCAAACCCTTGCTCCCTTCTATCAAACACTCTGAAATTGGGTCCATTTTTATTTTGGACCATGCCCCTGTACATGCTATTTTGGACCTCTCACTCACCACCTCACTTAGTCGATGGAAACGTAATCGTTTTTTGTTAACAGACACCATTTTTATCAAAGAAGCTACTTTCTCTATTGATGAATTTTTCACTATCAATAATCCATTGGACACCTCTGTTTCTAATAATTGGGATGCTTTCAAGGCTGCAATTCGTGCCTTTACTATATCCTGTGTCTCGAAAAAGAAATCTGCCAAGAAGAAATATGAAGATCAATTACACAAACTTAAGGACTTAGAACATTTTTATTTTACTTCTCGATCATCTTCTGCCCTTCATGATTTGATCAAAGCAAAATCTGAACTTAATAAATTAGCAACCAATGAAGCTTGTAACATCTTGCTCAAAATTAAATCTAAATATCATGGGGTCAGAATAAAGCGGGTAGGATGCTAGCTAACTATTTAAAAATTAAATCTGAATGTAAAAATATTTGCCCTATCCTTAATGAACACATCAATAAATTAGTCTCCTCAGATGAAGATATTGCAGAAGACTTTCATGAATATTATAAATCTCTTTACTCTGAGGATACTTTTCCTTCCTCTTCCAATGTAACAAATTTTTTTTGGGCCTCCCTGCCCCACCTTCCTTCCCTGATGAATTTCTCGCACTTGAAAAAGACATCACGCTTCAAGAAATTTCTAATGCTATCAATTCCTTAAAAAAATCGAAGGCTCCAGGCCCCAATGGTCTATCTGTGAAATTTTACACCACCTTTTTTTTTTTTTTTGGAAAACCTTTATTGGTAGAAAAAGTACACCGCTATTCAGCCGTACATCCCGGAGGCCAGGCAGCATTGAGGTAGCAGTTCTATTCGTGCACCAAACGGTAGACAGGAGCAGTCAGGTTTAATTTCAAATATATGAGAACCAGAGAATAAATAAACCAAAAAAAACGATAAAAGCCGCAAGAAATAAAGTAAGGAAGAGAGAAAGAACGAGAGAAGAAGAAAAAAGGGAAAGAGGAAATTAGGCTGAGGACATATCACAGACGTTGGGCTTACATCACTGGGGGAGATCGGAGGCCGCACACCCGATGCAGTTTGCAATGCAATTAGCGACAACAGGTCATGTGGGGAGTAGCACAACAGGATAACAGTCATGGAACCACGGGTAAGGGACGCTACGGAGACAGACGGGCATCAAGTTCCACCTCCACGGGGGGCGTACAAATGTCACCTCGATACGAGTTCCAAGCACCCCACACAGACCTCCACATTCTCGGTTTGCCCCTGGCTACGTATACTGTTTTCTCGCGTAGCATGCACCAGTCCATGTTGGTCTCCCACAAGCCAATCGTGGGAGGAACTGGCGCACCCCATCTCTGAGCAATGTCTCTCTTGGCTATCATGTTGCCCAGAGTGACCCAGCGGGTCTGGGCAACGTTATAGTCATTCGGGCCCCAAATGTTGAGTAAGCAGCGCCGGGCCTCCGCGGGTAAAGCCACACCAGTCACATCCTTCATCACCTCGTGCACACGCACCCAGAATCGAGCCACTTCAGGACATTCCCAGATAATGTGCATGAAGGTCGCAATCATCCCACATCCTCTCCGGCATGTACCATCCAGCGAGAGCCCCATGTGTATGAGTCTGGGGCCCGTAACATAAACTCTGTGTAAGATCTTCAGCTGGACAAGGCGGAGTCTCGCCGATATGGCCACCTCCCTAGGGGAAGAGACCGCCGACTGCCACTCCTCATCATCCACCTCAATGCCATTGTTCACCCAGAGCTCCCTCAACCGTCGCAGCAGGTCAGCCCGTGTGTTAATGAGCTTCTTGTAGGTTAGGGAGATGGCGCTGTCCGGCATATGGCCGTCCAGCACCCTGTCCTCCAGTGGTGACGAGTCGGGCACCGTCTCCCCCGCCGTTATACGGGAAGAGAGAGCATGCCTAAGCTGTGCATATCTGAAATATTCCGTCGCCCCCAGTTGGAACTCAGACTGCAGCGCATCAAAAGACTTGATCCCTCCCCCGGCCATCACATCCCCCACCTTCGATATACCAATGGTGTCCCACCTATCAAAGCCCTTGGTGTGCCACAGCTTCCCCAACAGGTCCGAATCATACAGTGGAGTGGCCATGGAAATCCTACCCTGCCAGCCCAGAGTTTTGGTAACCCCCCGCCACAAATGCACCGCCGTCTTAGTGGGACCTGTCAACTTCCGATCCAGAGACTTGGAATATAGCGCCCTGTAATAGTTCCCATCGTTCATGAGCCACCGGTCCATGGCGTAGCCTGGGCTGACTGCCGGGCCGTAAAGGCCATGATTGATAGCCGCGAGCTGGGATGCCCAATAGTAACGCCGTATGTCAGGTAGGGCGATGCCTCCGTCATAGCACGGCATGGTCAGTTTAGCCAGGGAGATCCGCGGTCTACCGCCCCACAATAAAGCTCGCTGCAAGGACTCGATCTCCCCAAAGTATTTAGCGGGCACAGGATCCTGGGTGTTTTGCAGTGCATAGAGGAACCGTGGCAACGCCATCATTTTGAACAGCGCCGCCCTGCCCATTAAAGAAATCGGCAGTTTTTTCCAGCCCTCCACATCTCGACGCAACCTCGCCAGAGGTGGAAGCAGGTTGTGCGAGTACCGTGCTCGGGGGTCCCGCGACACGTAGATACCCAAGTACCTAAAGCCCTGTTGGGCAATCTGTATCGAGCAGCCACGGGGAAGGCGCGGAGTGTCCCCACACAACGTATACAGTGAGGACTTGGACCAGTTGATAACCAGGCCCGAGTAGGTTCCAAAGGTGCCCAGCAGATCAAACACTACTATGAGCGAGCGGCAGGGGGAGGTGAGGTACAGGAGGATATCGTCTGCGTATAGCGACACCCGATCCTCAAATCCCGGAGACCATGTTATCCCAGCGACGTCGGGATGCACCCTGATCCACGCCGCCAAGGGCTCAAGTGCCAAGGCGAACAGGAGTGGTGACAACGGGCATCCCTGTCTGGTGCCTCTGCGCAATGCGAAGGAGGCCGACAACCGACCATTAACAGTCACATTTGCCAGCGGGGCCGAATACAGGAGCTGGACCCAGCCGATGTAAGCGGGTCCAAACCCCATTTTGGCTAGCACTGCCCACAGGTAGTTCCACTCCAGCGAGTCGAAGGCCATGGTGGCATCGAGCGAAGCGAGTACCGTGGGTTCAGTAAGAAGGTGTGCTCGCGCCATAACCGCGTGAAGTCGTCGAAGATTGAGGGCCGTGTTGCGGTGTGGTATGAATCCAGACTGGTCCGGATGAACCAAGTCCGAGATCACCCCCACTAGTCGATTGGCCAATAATTTGGCCAGAATCTTGGGTTCGGCGTTTAAAAGTGAGATGGGTCGATACGAACGGCAAAGATCACATGGCTTCCCCTCTTTGTGTATCACCACTATGGTGGCGAGTCTTTGGTCGAGCGGGAGCTCTCCGGCCTCACGGGCCTCGAGAAACATGTCTAGCAGGGGCGCGGCCACCGTGTCGGCCTTGAGCTTGTACAATTCAACAGGAATTGCCGGAGCGCAACGATCGAATCGCCAGCGCCACCTCATCCACCGTCAGGTCTCGATCCATGTCCTCCTGCTCGACATCTGAGAGGCAGGGAAGCTCGATACCCTCCAAGGTAAGGGAAGTCGCAGACGTGTAAACCGCCTCAAAGTACTCCGCGAATGACCCAACTATGGCGGCTGGGTCCGTAAGGACCAGGCCGTCGTCACCCAGTATCTCCGGGACCACACGAGACGCGAGCTCTCGTCTGTCCAGCCAAGCCAAAAGCTTACCGGCCTTGTCTCCAGAATCATAAATCCTGCCCTGCTGTTCCCTGCTCAAGGCCTTCGCAGCGTCGGTAGCAGTGGCCCGGAGTTCGGATTGTTTGAGGGAGAGGGCATGGAGTAGCTCAGGAGTCGGCCCCAGAGCCAGCTGGGAGTTCAAGTCAGCGAGTTCGGACTCTAGCCGCACCACGTCCTCATCCCGCCGTCTGCGGGCCTCCGCGATCAGGGAGAAGGCCTCGCCGCGGAGCACAGTTTTAAAGGCCTCCCACAGGGAGACAGCAGAATCGACCGAACCGGTATTCTCAGCGAAGTACCGCTCTATAGATTTAGCTAGGAGATCCCTAGTCTTCGGGTCCCGAAAATACCACGGATTAATAGGAGCCACTCGCGAGGTCGCGGGTATCTGAAAATCGAAGGACACCCAAACCGGGGAGTGATCTGAAATGCCCCTGGCCAGTAGACGGGCGGTGGAAACTGACTGCGCCTGGGCCGCGGGGGTGAGGACGTAGTCGATACGAGACAGGCTGCCGTGGGCACCCGAGAGGAAGGTATACTGTCGCAGGGCAGGGTGTAGCAGACGCCAGCAATCAATCAACCCCATGGAGCCCAGGAAGTCAGGGAGCCAGGACTGGGAGGCGCGTAGGTCTCTGGATGGGAAGCGGTCCAAGTCTCCCGATACCACAGAGTTAAAGTCCCCACCCACGATCAGCAATCCATCAGGGAGATTCAAAATGGCGCTACCTAGATCTCGAAAAGTAGTCTCCTGCAGCCCCGGGGGAACATAAACAGAAACCAAAACTAGAGTGCGTCCCTCCCATTTACCCACCACCGCCACATATCGGCCCCTCTCAACAAGTGTAGACTCCACCTCCAACGGGAGGGACATGCGCACCATGATGCCCACCCCCCTGGATCCTGTGGAGAACCCCGAATGAGCCACCATCTTGAACCCCCGTCTATTCAAAGCCTTACACGTATTTCCCGCAAGATGGGTCTCCTGCAGGAAAACAACATCAGGCGAACAACGTTTGAGCAGTTGCAGTACAACCCCCCTTTTAATTCGGTCACCTAACCCGTTCACATTCCAACTAGCAAATTAAGAGATTTACCCCCCATCATCAAGGACGTTCCGCCCCCTCCCCCCCACCCGCAATGGTGCCCGCAAAGCAATCACATCATTCCAAGGAGACCTCAGCCAGAACAGAGAAGGAAACAATAAAGAAAGTAAAAAAAACACACCCCAACTACCCACCACCCTGCACCCCTGCATTAGACTAATAGCCACCCCAACTAGCAGTGTGCCTGTCGCCCCTTAACTAATCTACAGAAAGTCCCACAGAGGAGAAAGGAGGCATCCTATCCCCTCCCGTCACCCTCCATATAGCTAACAAGGATATCCAAACCAATTGCAGCAATGTCTCCAGCCGATGCCCTTCGCAGCCGCCCCCCTTCAGAAAGTCTAAAGTCTAGGCAGTCATTCCTGAGAGTCCGCTCCGCCGGTGGTCTCCTCCGTCCGGTCTGCCGGGTCGGGTCGTTCTCGGGATAAAGTATCAAGCCAATCTCCTGCCGCGTCCGGGAAGTCGAAGAACAGAGTCCGATGATTGTGTTCAATGCGAAGTTTAGCCGGATAAAGCATAGAATAGCGCATCCCCAAGTCTCTTAGCCTTCGTTTTACCCCAGCAAAGCTCTGGCGTCGTTTCTGTACAGCCTGAGTAAAGTCGGGGAAGAAGTTGACGTCTGAGTTCTGGAAGCTCAGCGGGCCTGCGGCCCTCGATGCCTGCAGGATGGCGTCCCGGTCCCTATAATTAAAAAGTCTTGCAATGATGGGGCGGGGGGAAGCGCCCAACTTCGGCGGCCCACCCGGTATCCTGTGGGCCCTCTCCACCGAGAAGAACTTGCTCAGGCCCCCCGGTGCTAGATTCTTGACCACAAGGTCCTCAACAAAGAGTTCAGCCGAGTCCTCCTCGGCCTTCTCCGGTACTCCAGTGATGCGGACGTTTTGGCGTCGCGCACGACCCTCGAACTCATCCAGCCGGCGTGCCAGCAGTCCGTTCGCCATCTTCAAGTCGCGGACCTCGGTTTGAATGTCGGACATATCATTGACCAGGCTCGATGTCTTGAGGTCCAATGATTTCACCCGGTCATTGGTCTTTCCGAGGTCAGTCCTGATGAGGTTCAACTCGATCTTCAGAGAGTCGACCTTGCTAGACAGTGCCTCATGGAGAGTGTGCATCTCCGTCTTCACCCCAGTTATCGCACCCATCACGTCCCGAAGCGTGATTTCGGAGTCATCAGGGGATTCGTCCCTTATCGGGTCCTTAGTGCGGCCCGCCAGTCCCGGTGATCCCTTAGACTGGGAGAATCGTTCTGGAATGGTGGATTGGGACTGGGTCGGCTTCCTACTGACTCTCGGGGGCTTGCCTTTGTCCGAGTCCCCTCTGCCCGCCATGTTGGCACGCCCGGGCAGGGTGGTCCAAAGGCGTGAAGGAGCTGTGTGGTGTGCACTCAGTCGACGCGATAGGGACCCCGAAAGTCACCGAGGATGGCACCCAGTATTAGAGTTCAGGTTCCGGTGGTATTTGCCAGGGAGATGAAGCGCGGGCAGGGAGGTCCACAGGAAGACACCGCTGCGCCCCTCGACGGTCACCAGTGTCGCAGGCGGAGCCACCAGAGTTCCGACGAGCTAGCTAAGTCCAGGAATGTCGGATTTTCATTCCGAAAGCGGGCGCCGCTTCAACACCGGCTCAGCAATAGATTCCCACAATCGTGGGACAGGATGGGTGGCAGGATAATTGCGGAGGATCGGGAGGTCTTCGGAGCTCCGAGCTCACGCGGCCATCTTAGTTGCCCGCGAAGCTCCTCCTTGTCTTTACACCACCTTTAATTCTATTTTTGCCCCCTAACTCCTAGCACTTTTTAATTCCTTTATTACAGAAGCTAAAGCTTCTGGCTCTTTTATGGATGCCTTAATTATTATAATTCCCAAACCTGATAAAGATCATTCTTATTGTAAAAACTATCGACCTATATCATTAATTAATTATGATTGCAACATTTTTGCCAAAATTCTTGCATCCAGACTTGAAACTATCATTCCTCTTTTGATCAAAACTGATCAAGTTGGGTTTGTAAAAGGTAGACTGGCTTCTGATAATGCTCACATGTTTGCTAATATCATTTCACATGGGAAAAAATACAAATCTCCCCTCGCAGCCCTGTCTTTAGATGCTGAAAAAGCATTTGACCGTATTAATTGGCAATTTATTTTCCTTACTCTCCAATGGTTTGGTCTTGGCCCCTCTTTTATTTCATATATTAAACTTTTGTATTCCTGTCCTCGAGCCAGCATTTTTGTTAACAATCATTTTTCCAAATTCATTTCCCTATCCAGAGGCACAAGACAAGGCTGTCCTCTTTCCCCTTTATTGTTTATACTATGCCTTGAACCTTTTTTAGAACGCATTCATACTAATTCTCAAATTGCTGGTTTAAACATAATTCTGTAGAAACTAAGCTATCTGCTTATGCAGATGATATATTGGTTTATATGTCTAATCCTGTTAAATCTCTTCCACACTTTATGAATGAAGTTCAACTGTACTCCAGCATCTCTGGTTACAATCTCAACCTTACTTAAACAGAAGTCCTACCGTTAAATTCTATATGCTATCAATTTATGTTTAGTGATACTAATTTTGCTTGGTGCTCTCTAAAACTTAAATACCTCGGCATTTGGTTTTCGTCATCCCTGCATGTCACTATTAAATTCACATTTCATGCATTATTAGATAAAATCCAATCACCACTACTTTCTTGGTCACCCCTGTATCTTTCTTGGTGGGGCAGGTTAGATACCATTAAAATGATGATTGTACCACATGTTCTATATACTCTGTCTATGCTTCCCGTCAGAATTAAAAATGTATATTTTTCTCGTATTAACTCTATTTGTACAAAATTCCTGTGGAATAATAAGCTCCCATGAATTGCCGTAAGCAAACTCATTCGTCCTAAAGAGGAGGGTGGTGTTGCACTAGCTTATGATTTTATGGATACTCCCATCCCCAGATGCATTCTTTTTGAACATTCCTTCTTAAAAGATTTTTCTTTCCAACATGTAGTTTTTATGTCAAACTGTAACTTTTTGTCCATTAATCCTGTTTTAAAAAATTCCCATTCTTTATTATACAATACATTTGCCAGGGACTTTTCTCCTCTTCAATGTTTTCTGTCCTCCACTGTATGGTATAATACATTTCTCAAATATAAAGGCAAATCTTTTTATTACAAGTATTGGAAAGAAAAGGGCATTATTTTTGTTCATCAATTGCTTCACAAATACTCTACTGTTCCCTTCCATACTTTGCAGACGACATATCACTTACAAGACTCTTTTCTCCCTGAATATAATATTATTGTTAATGCTATACAATCTCATCTAGCCACTTTTTCCCTTCCTCCACACACACCGTTTATATCTCCCACTACTCCTTTATAACCCTTATTATCTGATAATATTGTACGGCCTAAGTCCCACACTGAGATTGCATGGGAAACTGATTTATCCGTTTCCTTTCCTATTACAACCTGGGACAAATTATGGTCAAAGTTATTCAAGGTTTCTGCTGCTGCCCGTATAACCCAATCCCTCTATTTTATTTACCATAGAGCCCCTATTGCCCCAGTTACTATATGTACATTTTCACCAGGTTCTTCTCCATTATGTTGGCCATGTTCTAATGAAATGGGCACGCTTAAGCATCAACTTTACGACTGTTCTACTGTTTTATCCTTTTGGAAATCTGTTTGGAATACTTGCATGTCTATTTTTAAATTCAATGTTACTTTAACAATACAGAATGTTTTTCTAGGTTCTTTATCACCTGAAGTGAATGTTACACCTTCTGTTTCCAGATTATTTGATCTTTTTATTGCATTGGCGTTTAAAGTTATTTAATCATCTTGGAAAGATAATTCTAAAATATCTTTACTAACTTGGTGGAATTTTATCTGTGATGAACATAGGATTTCTACTGTTTCCTCCTCTTCTTTGTCTCAAAAAATTAAATCTGATCTTCTTTGGCTTCCTTTTACCACATATCTTTCCTCTAACTCCTCTATACATTAACTCCTCTTTCTCTCTTCATGTTTTGTTTTCCCCTTCTTGATCCTTCCTTTTCTTTTCTCTGTCTCTCTTCCTCTCTTCTTTTCTTTTTCTCTACTCTCTTCTTTTTTCTTTTCCCTTTTTCTCATACTTTTGTCACTTCATCACATGTTATATGCCTGATTGTTCTATTTTATTATACTGTATCTGTTTTATTATAGCTTTTAAATCTCTTATGAATTTAAAACTCAATAAAAACTTCTTAAACAAAATAAAAAATGCAATAAACAAGACTACAAGTCCCAGAATTCAAACAAAAAACCTGGACTGGAGCAGCCCATCATGCATGGACCTGGGAAACTTGTAGGGCTGTGACCACATACGGCAGATCAATTCTACATCACACTTCATTGCTTTTAATAAATTCAAACCAGATCACTCATTGATAAAGAAATCTGTTCTTAAGCCGAAACATTTTCCAAATGGCCACTTGTCCGCTTATTTGGAAGTTCAACAAACAATTGATACCCAATGATCCAAACTGTCCCCGCCGCTGACCATGGACCTGCAACCAGAAAGAAAACAGAAATCATGTATTTTAGCACTCATTCAGAAGTTTACCTCCTCGGATCCATGTACTCCACACAACAATTAGACCACCACTTTCTGTTGACAACCTGCTGGTTTCTGTAGCCACCACAATGCAAAAAAGTGAGTACCAAATTGATCTGCCTCCAATCCCAACATCTTCAGTACCTGCACATGACCACTAGCAACTTTAAAGCCATTAACCTACTGCTGTCTGCATGGCAAAACACCACCTCCCCATCTCCACCTCCTATTGAAAAAATCAACAGCACACCCCAACAGGACTCATTACTTCTTACAGCTTAAAGTATGGCTCATTTCCTTCTCACTTTGTGGTTAGCCTTTGACTGTGTCAGCTACAAGATCGTTTTCTTGCATCTGCACCTCCCTCACACAGATGATACCTTTCTTCCCTTTCCCACCTAATAATTCAGAAACCTGAAATGCACCAAAAATCAACCACACTATGTATACACCAAATACGTGAAGTTCAAACTCTGATGCACATATGCCTGCAAGGCCTTGCAGCTTCCTAGACAATAAGGACACATTACAGATCCCCAAGCCTGCCTTTCTGGGCCCAACTCTTTTGCCCAACTCACCAGTATCCTTCTCCATCACCAATCAGCTGCCGGCTCATAACACCAAAAATACTTCCCATAAAATACATTCCCCACAATTTGCTCACTATAGTCACTGCTGACATGACCTTTTAGATCAGGACCATAATAATACTCACTACAGCCTTCTGTTCCGCTGGCAGTTCGCTCTCGGAGCTACCAATGCGCAAAACTCCACTATCCACGAATCCCATACTCAAGACAAAACATCAGTTATGTTATTGTTCACTCTTGGCACGATGTCTTGCCCCAAAAACAGTGTTATGCTGCAAGCAATCAAGCAAAAATGCTATAACAACCTAAGTAATAGCACATCCTTTGCCCTTTCACTAGAGCCACTGCCAATTGATTGTCTACATTGTATATAACTTTCCTGTTTGCAACACATAAGACCATGCCACAATGTGAAAAAATCCTGAGCTATTCTTTCCCCCTATTTCCGCCCTTTAAGTGACCACCCTTCCGAGCATCATCTGCTTTCCCAAACGAAAATAAAGCCATCAGCTCCTGACACTTTAGAAAACAATTGCACTTGCAAAAGAAACTCATCATCCAGCGACCACATACACACTCCATTAAAATTTCTGACAAAACAGAGGCACACATTTAGGTCCACTGCCACTACTGGTAGCAACTTCACCCTGTGGTACAGAAGTATTACACTTAACATCGCAAAAACCAAGCCTCCTACAAAAAACCTGTCCTACGCTGACTACTCTTCATGTAAAATTAAGGCGTCTCAGTAGCACAAAGTCAGCTTCTTTGTCTCCACTTCCTTTTGCAACAATTTGATCAATTCATGCATTTTAGCCTGGGGAACCATAGACTGCGTGACCACCATGTCCAACTCTGAACCCAGAAAGGTGAGAGTAGTGGAAGGGTCTCTTTGTCGTCTATGGAGCCAGTGGTACCCCAAATCATCGGCCAGTCCCTGAAAGTGCTTCAATACCTTACCACAGCTGGCTGATTCTTAAGTGCCGAAGAACAAAAAAATCATTTAAACAACGCTTGACAAATTCTTAGCCAAAACCTTTCACAGAGCACCACTGCCACAGTGAACTGAACGTCTCAAACAAACAGCATGAAATTGCGCAACTCATGGTCAACAAAAATAGAACCTCAAATTGAATTCCCAGCAAAGCAAAATCAACTTGATGCAAGGTTATATTCTTCTGAAGAGTTAAAATTGCCTTTTGTTATTTCTACCCCTCCTGTCACACCATCTCTCCAAATTTCTGGCAATGACCACTGACACACTCTACACAGCATCACCTCTCTAGCAGCGAAGCAAGTCATTCATAGACTGACCTTCCGGCAATGATAAATGATGTATCATATGAAAATCGCCAGATGCTTTTTTGGGTACAACCCTTAAGGAGAAATCATCAAGTCCTCCAATGGCCAACAGTCAAATGGGCCATCCTACCCTCCGATACCTCCTTAAACAGCTTCTGTTGAACCCCCTGTGGCCTCTCTTGAGCTGTCTTTAAATTGTTCACACTTTTCCCACTCTTTGGCCACTGATACACCAGTCTGAACCCCTCCTTAAATTCCCACTCCTAAAACAACTGAATTACCAAAGAAGCAGTTAGAACAAGAAGTCCTCGCAGGTCAGAAGGTGAGGACATACTACTGCTGCAGCAACAATGTTCAAACATACCAAGGGTAAATGAATTAAATAAAATAGTGTTACTTCCAAACTATATTTCAAGAGGTATCTTTGACACCTTAAACAGAGGTACAATCATAAAACTGATAAAGAAAGTACGGGAAATAGCCTATATCAATTCTTCCAATTTGTTACCGATTGAATTTAAACCACATCTATCCATGATTAGGAGAGAGGTAACAGTAACAAGTTGGTCTTCACCGGAAATTGCAGAGCATATAATGACTCATCAGCAACAGTTTAAGGCTTGGGGCATAAAACTATAAAGGATAGAGGCCCGTGCTACCCCGGTCCGCTTCTCCCCAAAAAGGAAAGTGAGGGATCCCTACTCAAAGGTGCCATAGGAGCAGCAACAAATGATAAAGCCTTCGAGAACTTAACAATTACAAGGCCCCGGGCAACAGCCCCACTCGAAAGGAGTATAGATGAATTTAACACAACCAAACACGTGATTAAAGATAATAGGATGGGGCCTCAGAAATTTTGTTTTAACTCGCAATCCTGACGAACCAAAGCACCACAAGAAATTCAAAAAGTCACCAACATTTGCTCTTGGAATACCCACGGCCTAGAAAATCTCATAGGAAACCCCAGTGCAGTGGAATTCCTGCAAGCGCACAATGTCGTCTTAGCTCAAGAAATGTGGAGCATAACTCCGAACAATATCATAGGCTTTGCCGGCCATCACGAGCCAGCAATAAAATCAGCAACATTTGGACACCCAAAGGGTGGTTTGTCCTCGTATTTCTCAACCAAATTGGATTGGGCTCTAGAAAAACTATAGGGACGAAGTGGGTTCTTGTATCCAAGCTGGAACCGCACAAACGCGATGGGTCTGTGACAATACTAATACTACTTAATGTCTACATCCATCCAAACGAGGAGACAAAAGAAGAGCACATGAACATGTTAGTAATAATAAAATCACTACAAAGGCTGTATTGCTAGGCACAGTTCATTATCTCCGGTGACTTTAATATCAATTTATGTATTACCCCAGGGAATATGAATAAAAAGAGAAACAACTTCAGACGACAACTTGAATCATTAGGACTGATTCATCTCAATGGAAATACAATGGAAGACTCACCAGCAGCAATTACCTTTTTAAGTGGGTCTAAAAGCTCAACCATCGACCATACCTTAGTGAGTGAATCTGTAGCACGACAGACGCAAAAATTCCTAATTGTACCATGCATAGAGAGCGGTCATATGCTATATGCCACAATTATTGCAATTGGAGCAATTTACAGTCAGGCTGACGGCAACAAAAAATCTACTCCCCACGCCACAAGCCTATGATTTAAAAAGTCTGAAAAGGCGTGGAATAGGGATTGAAAAGGTGATAGGAGAAGTATACCACCAAGCAGGCACAAGTGAAGAAAGTTCAGAAGAATCTACAAGCCCAGATCCACCACAAGCCAGGGAGGGTGAAAGATTAAGAGCCTGGGACAATCTACAGGGAACGTTAATGGAATGCTTTGCGGATAACAAGAGTCAACATTCCGCTAGGCACCACAGGAAGCACACGCAGACAAGCAGTCACCATCCCTGGTTCAATCATGAACTACGTAAGCAAAAAAGCCTAATAGTGCGCAGAATAAGAGCGGTCTCAAACCAGTTAAAAATGGGGGGAAATAGGTGGTTTTTCAGATCTGGAGGCAGACGCTACGCAGAATGGGCTGGTGGAACGTGCTAACCCAGGAGACCTAACTCTGGCATAATGGCCGCCTGCCCCAGTTGGACACCTTGCCGGGCTTTCGGGGATGGGATGCGATTGGCATCTCTACCTTAGGGGATGTTATGTCACAGGGCGTGCTCAAGTCCTTCGATGACCTGCGCGTAGAATACGAGATGTCGAGAACCCCGTTTTATAAATATCTTCAATTCCGACATGCTTTGACACCATATATAGCGGGGTTGGATGACCTGCATGAATTTAGCCCGCTAGAGGCAAATTTTTTTGTGGGGGAGCTACCCGACAAGAAACTGTCCCGAATATATCAAACCGTGGTCCGACACAGTACCACCGACCTGCAGCACCTCAGAACAACATGGGAACAAGATGTTGGGGACCTGGATGAGGAGGATTGGGTGGAGGCACTGGAGAGCCCTAGGGGAGCTGCAATATCCACGCGCTTGCGACTCATACAATTTAGGTACCTACACTGCACATATTATACTATGCAGCGCTTATGGAAGGCGGGTCTAATTGCGTCCCCGGATTGCCTCAGGTGTGGGACGGAGGTTGGAACACTATTACATACAGTGTGGGAATGCAGGGCGTTGCAGAGATTCTGGACAGGAGTGCTTCGGTGCTTGGATGAAGTCCTGGCCTGGGTCCTTCAAAGGGACCCTCAACTGACTCTGCTACATGTTATGGCCGGGATGGGAGGCAATAGATACAAGCGTCATTTGCTTCTATTGGGTTTAACCTTGGCGAAACGGGACATTGCGCGTTCATGGAAAGCGCCCCAGGCTCCCTCTCTGGCGGCATGGAAGCGGGTCATGGACTTCTGCATGGGAATGGAGCAGCCTGTCTTTGTGGCCAGGGGGTGCCCACTCAAACATTATAGGGTGTGGAAACGGTGGGCGGATTATCATGGTCTGGAGCTGGACCCACCTCCTGATGACACCACAGACCAGCCTCGTATTTAGCCGGACTACCTTGGTACTTCTGTACATTTGTCAGTGACGGTACTATACTGTGCACTGAAAAAGTGTTTTGTCTAGTAGAGCAGGCAGCAGCGTGCAGGGAGGGGGAGGGAGTTGTGGGTGGTGGGGGGATGTGGGGGACCATTTTGTCGTATCCTTTATTTGCATTTCCTTTTCTCTTTTCTATAATGAAAATGACTGTATATGTGTTCAAACTAATGATGTTGGTGATTGACTCTGGGTGACTGAGCGTTACAGAATATATGCTTAATATGCACTCAATAAAAATCTGTTTTGAAAAAAAAATGGGGGGAAAAACCGACAGAAGCGAGCTTAAAAAATTAAGAAATCAGTATAAGAAAAACTTTCGAGTAGCCAAATCTAGTTATCAGGTCGCAATATTGAATAAACTCCTTTTGGCTAGTTAACAACGGAACGGAAAACACTTTTAGTATCAGATAAATTCACTGACACTCGGAAAAAACAGACACCAAAACACAGGGATAAACGAGAAAGCATGGGTAGCTCATATAATGAGTATGTACAAAGAACCAAAGCTCAAATCAACCGTAGGTAGTCAATCATTAAAAAAGAACAGCAGGAGGCGCACAGAACAAAATATGCAGAGTCTCCCTAGGTGCATAAATGGGAATATTAAACCAATCTCCCCGAAATGTAAAAATTCCGACAAATTAACAGAAGTAAGTCAACTAATCAAAATCATAAAAAACTAAGCTCAAGAGGGCGCACCAGGACCCAATGGAATCCCCAATGCCCTTTTCAAGGGAGAAGCTTCATATTAGGCCCATTATTTAACCCCACTCTTTAATGAATTGTTTAAAACAAACGGAATCCCTGAATCCTGGAGGGGAAGTATTATCCAGCCAATTTTTAAAGGGGGAAACTCAACAATGCCGACAAACTACAGATTAATCGCTTTAATTGATGTTGAAGCAAAGTTATTTGCAAGTTTCTTGCTAACTGAAGTCAAATGAAAAATTGGTCAGGTGATAACAACTGCATCCCAAGATCTCAAAAAGGCTTTCGGGCGAGAGCAGGCCCTATAAAAATCCTAATTGCATTAACATTGTTAGCCGAAAAAGCTAAATTTAAGAACACCTGCCTGTTCGCCTGTTTTGTGGACCTTAAGCAAGCTTTCGACAGCATGCCCCGTAAATTTCTATTGGAAAAACTGTCCACCTGGGGCATCCCCATAAATCTGTTAAAGGCCATCAGAGAATTATATTTGCGCACATGGAGCCGGTTAAAAGTAAGAGACCGCCGGTGGATAACAAAGAAAATAAACACCCAAAATGGCCTGAAACAGGGGTGCGTGTTAGCTCCTACTCTTTTTAAACTGTACATATCTGATCTTGAAGACGCCCTTGTGGAAATCAATAGTCATCCTCCACCGTTAGTTAACGAGGAAATTAGGTGCCTTCAGTAAGCCGACAATTTAGTACTCCTAAGTCAAACGCCAATCAGCTTACAAAGAGGAATGAGTGCCTTTGCTAAATATTTGACAGCACAAGCGCTTGAATCGAATTTATCGAAACCAAAGGTCGTATAGCTAGTAGATGCCAAGAACAAAAACAAGAAATATATATGGCATATAGAGGGGAAGAAAGTCGAAGCAGTCGCCGCCTACAAATATCTTGGATTCATGGTAGAACGAAAATTAAGCCATAAATCACAGCTCATTTTAATGAAGTCAAAATCTCAAAACCTGGTATATGGTTTCAACGTATTAAAAAAGAAACTAAGCTGTCCATTATACGGCAACTTATTAACAGTCATGCAGGCACAGTTAATGCCAACAGTAACCTATGGCACTGAACTAATGAAAGGATGTGAACTCCCGGCCTTGAACAAAATACAAACAAAAGTATATAAAAAAGTTTTGCATATCCAACAAAGTGCATCGCCTGCCCAGGTGCTTCTAGAGTTTGGCTTATTAAATCAGGAATTTTGCAGCAAAGGAGCATTCATAAAAGCGTGCTGGAGGTTGCGTGCTTCTGCAAGCGGAACCATAGATCACCTATGCTGGAAAGAAATAGAAAGACAAAAATAAAATAAAATAAAAGGATCCTGGGTAATTACTTAACCCCTTCCGTGCTCATGACGAGCTCAGCTCGTCATGAGGCACGGTGCTCGTGTGCCCATGACGAGCTGAGCTCGTCACGACCACACCCAGTCATATTGGTCCTCAGCACAGGAGAAAATATGTCTAGCAGCGATGGTGTTAAACCAGGTGATAAAGGACCTCTCTGCCCTAAACATTTGGAATCTTAGCATAGGAAACAAGACGTTCAACAAACTAATCAACATCACAATAAAATCCATGTCTCACTCAAAGTATGAGAATACCCTATTGCAAAGACGGCATGCCTGGGCGGTTATTAATTCATATGAGAAAAGGAAGCCTCAGGAATATTTATGAGCCTATTTCTCACTTACCCTAAAACATCAATTTGTGAGGCTGTGTCTGGGCATGTGGGAAACAAAAGACTTAGGGCCAGATGTAGGTAAATCCGATTTACCGACTTTTAAATACCGAGTCATACCGATTCGGTATTTAAAAGTCGGTAAATTGGAAGGAGGCAGATGTAGGTAAAAAATTACAGGATCTGTAAGAGTCGGTATTTACCGATTCTGTAAATACCGAATCTGTATTTCCCATTGATTCCTATGGGCCTTGAAGCCCATCGGAATCAATGTGAAATACAGATTCGGTATTTACAGAATCGGTAAATACCGAATCCTGCAAGGGGGCAGGGGGTGTCACTTTGACACCCTCTAGCACCCCAATTCTGGACTTTTGTGCAATGTGGCACACAGACATGCCCTAAGGGCATGTCTGTGTGTCACATTGCACAGGTGTGCATGCACAGATGTGCATGCACACCTGAATTCGGTATTTTACCACCCAATAGAATTGGGTGGTAAAATACCGATTTTTAAGGGCCTGTGGCACTCTTAGGAGTGCCACCTACATGTGGTTTTTCCGATTCGGTAAATATACTGATTTGGTATTTTACCAATTCTGTAAATTTACCGATTCGGTAACTTTACAGAATCGGTAAAATATAGGCCCCCTACATCTGGAAACCCTAATACCGGTCGGTAACGGCCGAATTCGGCCGTTACCGACCGGTATTAGGGCTCCTACATCTGGCCCTTAATCCCAGCATGGAAGGATAAAACGGAAAATCAAGATCGCAGACTATGTGGATAGAAAGACGAATCTTAAACAAATAGACAACCAGAAAATCTCAAAGAGTTAAAGGAAGTTTAATGACAAGGATGTTAGAAAGACATGATCTTTTTAAACCTTCATTTAAAAATGAAATTTTAAATATTTGACGCACAAAAGTACCCTATAAATTAACTTTGTAAGATTCTGCCAATGATAGCATGTGTTTATATGTAGTAGTACTATTTATAAATGTCATTTGGTGTAATGGTTTTTGTTTTTAAAAGACCGATCATCTTGAATCTTGTAGCACAGCCAATGGACCATCTTATAAATTTTAGCCAGTGTAAAAGCCCTTGCATGACAATCTGTCCCAAACATTATAAAACCATGTGTTTCCCACTCACTTCTGGCATTCATGTTTGTATTTGCATGGTTCCCTGTTGCAGAAACCCCAGTTGAACCCCAAACAAGTCTTTGCAGGACGCCCTGACCCCTCCCCCAAAACTCCCCTGGGCATGGTACACACCAAAAAGGGTTTATATTGTATTGGTAATCCTTTAGCATATGCAATGTCAGTGCTGGCCTGATGAGGGCCATTCATTACAACCACAATTCGCTGTTCACCCCCCTACCCACTGTTTCTCATGGTACACTCCTAACAGTGCTCTAAACCTGTCTTCATATTATAAAGGCTCATCCCCCAAAATCAATTTGTGTTTTCCTACTACAGTCCATGTAATTGAAGATGGCCACAGTCCTCTGAATATTTTTACACTCCTTTTGACCCCTCTTTGGCCTGTATTTCTCTGTGCTGCAGCCCATTTATGCCTATAAACTCTCCCTTCCATATTTTCTCTTTTATCACAGAAGGCAAATATACCTTCATGTAAAGCACTTTCTTTTTGAATTCCTTGCCCACTTTTTTCCCCATCATCTGGTGCCACATGCTGGCTGGGGCCCACACCATGCTTGGTCTGATAGGAAAGGGCATGGCCCACTCTTGTACTGCAGAGCCTCATTTCCTTAACGCAGCTGTTCTCATGTTTTCAGTGTGGGGGACCACACCCCAGCCTTCAACATATCTCCCCCTCCAACCATGCCCGCCAGAGCCTTTGAGCCGTTGCACTGAAGCCCAGCCATCCAGCCTTGCTGTCCCTATTCTCACTTCCAGGTAAGGCGGGCTCTACATGGACGTGGGGCCTGTTAGCACTCCCTCCATATCTCCTCTTTGCCATTCCTGCTTGGCTCTCTGATCATTCTCTAGCCCTTCCCCACGGCGTATTTGTAGTATGGGCTTACATTTCTTAGTCTTTCATTAAGAGTTGCCCATTCAGTTCCAATATGTGCGGTAAATATTGGAATTAGGAATATTGTGATAAATATTGTATAAATTGCATATCAAACCTGCAACTATTTATCGGGAGGAAATTGCCAGTAAGTACCAAGACATGGAGAAGTGTGGCTCACTGGTTAGAGGAGGCAGACCTGGAAGCAAAGGTCAGCCCGAGACCAGGGTTCAATTCCCGGCTCGGCGGGGTCTTGAGTCCTAAAATGTCCATGGACTCGACAATTCTCGGTCCGGTGCCTACTCGATTCATGGGTTCACACTCTGCGACTCTGGGCAATAGCTTGCTTAATCTCCACAACGGCCACTCGCGGCGGGATGCCTGGCATTCACCTTGCGGATACCCTGCCGGGGTTATCTCACAGGGGAATACCAGGACGGGTTCCCTAAGCAAGCGCTTAGAAACCGCTCAGTGATTTGCGCTATATAAATTCCTGTACATTTACATTTACATGTGGATTTTAGTGCAGCAAGCACCACAATCCTATGATACTCCTTATTATTGGAGAAGAACTCATAATTTACTAGCCAACTCGTAATAAGGTCCAAAGGTTTCCAGGCTAAAGCACTTGTACAGCCTGAAGAGGCCAGACATGGTTAGAGGCCACCTGATAACTGTAAGCGTTTGTGAAGCCTCACTACAGCCTGCATCCTCTGTGAACTCCAGGGAGTTGCCATGAATGGTATATTAACATCCATGCACCTCTGGTGAATCTTGCATTTCCGTGTGATTGATAGATGTCCGCAGCCAAATAACCTGGAAGTTGATGGAGCATTGCCCATCATCTTATTCACTTGCAAACAATACAGTTGTCTATTGTTACCAGTAGACACCACTTCACCTTGTTTCCTGGACCATTAGTTTTGGTTTACTTCAATTGAGCCAATTGAACTGATACGCCACAAAACACTGATTCATAAAGTGTAAGTTTAGCTCGAAATTTGTATGTGGAGCTATCTGTTATCCCTAAAGTTGCTCCAGCCTCAAGACATAATTCTGCAGTTGCCTCTGCCCTTAAAGGTTTCCATGGATAACTTATTCCTGAAACTTCCCACATAAAATGCATTGAAAAACCCCTTAATATAGATCCCATTGGCACAAAATGTTAATGACCTGGTTAATTTACTCCCACTTGTCAAATCGACATAATTGAACTCACTCGCATGAAATAAATAATAGCTAACCTCAAATCACCCTTACCTGAATATTTCCATCGCCCATGGTCACTTTTAAGTGATACATCTGCTCTTGTCACCTCAAAATAGATATCATTACATGCATTAATGATACTTACGCCAAACTACAATGCTTCTTTCCCCTGCCTAACCTGTACTGACATGACACACACTGAGTTGACATGATAATGATGCTTACTACCTAATATGGTTTCCACAACATAGTGAAATCTAAGTTTTCCCTTAAAACTGTGTTGTGGTGTAATTGTATTTATGTAGCATTTACTATCCCTGATGATCGAGGCACTGAAGTGCTTTACTGCGGGGAGCACAAGTTTAGTAGTTAATCCAATGGCTATTGGTTGGTATTGATCATTTTGATTAGCATTGTGATCTCAAGGAAATCATTCAATGCATGTACTCCAGTTTCTTTGTGGTGGATTAAATGAATAGGAAATTAGTAAAATCACCTTGAAATCATACAGTCGCCCCCAAATTACCCTAAAGTTACAGCTAGTCATAAACAATTCCTCAGATGATACAGTTACCTCTTAACTGAAATGAAAATAAAGAGCAACTAATCAGTTGGGTGCTTCCAGCAGATCTGGGGACCCTTTCACCATTTCAGTGTAAATTAATTTTCAACTGCATTACAACCTACAACCTCCACACAAACTTGAGAAATGTGACAGTCAAGGCCCCTACATTTACTACTCAATTTAGGTAACTGGACAGCATATTGTCTCCACCACATATATTAGTGTGTGATTTGAGCACTGCACTGTGCTGTTTCTTAAAAGTGTTGTCCTGCATACTGGTAGGCTCCAAAATCATCTGCACAATGCAACTGCTGAAGCACATGGCATTCTCTTAGCCCTTAAGTATGGTTACCAGATCACTTTGTGTCATTAGGGGCACCATTTTGCAGTCCTTGAATTTTCTTTAACAACCTAGTGCATTCTGGGAGTTGTGGATCATTTCGAGTGAATACGCTAAACTAAAATACTCCAAAACAATGACTTGTAAAAGACAAGACGTGATTGGAATGCGGTGTCCCTGATGACATGGAGTCCTCTTGTACCCTCACTATTAAGTGGCCTTCATTTAAAGGCACTGGCCTGCACTTCCCCATCATTTTAAAGTTACACTTAAGTGAGAAAATAACTTACTTATGTTATGACTCTCCAATTCAGCCAGTCCAATTTCTTTCTGGATAAGGTGAACTGTACCATAATTTCAATGAATGGGGAGTTGGTTTTGCCTTTTGCGTTTCCCAGGCAGAGACTACATGGTACCGCTATGTTAATGGCCATCTCTTATGACAGCCTCACCGTAAGCAAAGCTGTGTAGAAATCGGAGCTCTAAAGTCTCCAAAGACTATTCGTGAGTAGCCTATACCGTCCAGGTTTTTGCTTCACATTGTGAGACTTGAAGTCCTATTTTATCTACTTACAAAAATTCAAACTGCAAGTTCTAAAGTTCTAAAATGTAAAGCAAAAAACATTGACCGGATAAGCTACAGACGGATGTATGTCGTTACAACGCAAGCTTTTACCACGCATGCTGTTACAACGCAGTTTTTACAATGCATACCATTACAGCGCATAGCGCTTTGGGGTACTGGATAGTGAATAGTTCAATTTACTATTCCAACTCCAGTCCCCGTGGAACTAGGGAAGGTGTTGGATAGTAAATTATATCTATTCCCTATGCGTTGTAATGGTTTTCGTTGTAAAACCTACGTTGTAATAGCACCGCGTGGTAAAAGTTGCGTTGTAAAGGATGTTTCCCGCTACACACGCATGGACCCAGAAAAGTGGAGATTTCTAGAGTGTTTCTTATCTCTTTAATCTCCAACTATTCACAATGCCAACTTATCCGGTGTTAATGTGCCTCAGATGAAACATAATATGCAGCATGTCCAGGTTACTTTTTAAAGCTAGTGCATTTATACTTCATGTGAAATTAGGAAAGTCGTTTCCTCCCCCCTCCCCCACCCCGCCCGCCTTACGTATTAACCACTTTTAGGTGGAAGCCTACCAGACAGCTCAGCTGTCTAATTTCCTGATGACATCATGGGGACATTCGGAAAGCTTCCCTGGGAATGCATTCTGCCCATTGCTTACCCTTGGCTTTGTGGTTTGTAAATCACATTTCCTTGCTCTCTATTTGCTGGTTATATTTATTTTAAGCTGCCCAGCTAGTGTTCATCCCTTCCCTTGCCCAAATATTGTTTACTTTATTCTGCCGAGATCTCACTATCTGTAAAAAGGCCTTCACATCTTGTTCTTATCTTGTCACATTTGCTGTGCATGTAAACACAAAGGTCAAATGCCAGGCTCCGTCTTCCAGAGAGCTTGGTGTTAACTTTTAGTTATGTGCAGTCAAAGTGAGAGCGTTTATAGCAAATCAAGAGGGATGGAGAATATTCTCCCCATGGAACCTACACCTCCCTCTCCTGTGCTCCAGTTTACGAGGCTGTCACATAACTCTTGAAACATTTGGCAACAAATATTCACGTTGAGATTCTTCTGTCAAAGCACTGTTGACCTTTGCTTATGTGACCCTCTAGTGAATGCCTAATGAGCGTTCTGTTTACAGTCAGAGAGTGTTTTAATAATAACACACATTGGCAAGCCAAAAGGTGGGGCCTAAACATTTGCACCTTAGGAGTAACAGCCTCAGTATGTGCAATACGTGCAGTAGCACCGTGCCATGAAAACCTAGACAACACAGATTACTGCTTTCCAAAAAACTATGAACCGGAGCCCAGAAACAACTACATTATTTACACTACAGCCTTAAACCTCCTGCCTATGTCAATACATAGTTTCTATACTATTTGGTGGATGTGTGTTTTGTCAACAATGAAATGTTCTACTTAAAAAACAATGGCCTACCAACAGGGCCAACTTTAGCACTGCTGGCGTCTGATGCAGCAGTCTCTGCCACTTCACTCTATGACTCTCTACTCCATGCCTGTACACTCTAGCCCAGTCTACTATGCACCACTGTACTCTTTGTCACTGCTCTATACACAGTCTAGTCTAGGCCACTCTACTCTGCAACACTGCACTCTATGCCACTGCACTCTGCACCACTACTGTATGTCACTGCATTCTACCTTGCCCCACTCCACTCTACCCTGCACCATTCCCCTTCGAAACAATCTACTCTACGCAACGCCGCTCTAGCCTACTCTGCACCACTCTATGCCACTGTGCTTGACACCACTACTCTATGCTACTACACTCTACCCTGCACCACTCCACTCTATGTCACTTCACTCTACTCTGAAGCAATCTTCTCTACACCACAACCATCTACATCACACTACTCCACTCTGCACCATTCCAAGTCACTGCACTCTAGGCTGTGTCACTCTACTTTGTACCTCTCTACTCCATGCCACTGTCCTCTACTCCAATCTAAACCACTGCAGACTATGCCAATGCATGCTACACCACTCTATTCTACTCTGCACCACTGCAATGTGTGCCACTAAGCTTAACGCTACACTACTCTGCATCACTGCACTCTACACTACTCTACACCATTGCACTCTATGTAACTGCAGTCTATGCCACTCTATTGTACTTGCATCACTGTACTCTATGCCACTGCTCTCTGCACTACTCTACTCTATGCTGCTCTACTGCACTCTAAGCCACTACACTCTGCATCATTCCACACCACTCTAATGTATTCTGCACCACTGCACTCTACACAATTGCATGCTCCGCTACTCTACACCATTGCTCTCTATCACTTCACTGTACTCTGCGCCACTGCACTCTGTGCCACTGCACTATACGCCACTCCTCTCTATGCCACTGCACTCTACTGCACTCTAGCCACTACACTCCACATCACTCCACGCCACTGCATGTTACACCACTCTACTCTACACCACTGCACTTTACACCACTCTACACCTCTCCAATCTACCCTTTACTACTCCACTGTACTCTAAACCACTACACTCTGCTGTGAAAACAATCTGCGCCACTCAAACCAATGCACTCTATGACACTGCACTCTACGTCAGTCCACTCTGCACCACTATACTTTATGTCAACGCACTCTAGGCCACTCTATATACTCCACTCTATGACGCTTTACTCCATTAAACTCTACTCCACTCTACTCCACTCTGCTCCACTCTACTCTAAGACTCCCTATGCAACTCCCTCTGTGTCACTCCATACAACTTTACCCCACTCTATTCTATGACACAGTACTCCACTCTGGATGTATGATGTTACAATGCACACTATTACAGTGCATACCTTTAAAACAGGGTTTTTACAATGCAACTTCCATTACAACGCAAGCCATTACAACACATGTTCCATTACAATGAAAATGACATAACATCCCCGGGTGCTGGTCAGTGAGGTATATGCGTTGCAATGGCATGTGTTCTATTGGCATGCGTTGTAATGGAACTTGCATTGAATTGACTGCATTCTAAAGGCACTGCGTTGTAATGCCTTTGTTGTAATGGATGTTCCCCTCCACTCTACACCACTCCACTTCAGCAACTCCCTCTATGTCACTCAATACCACTTTATTCCACTCTATTGTATAACACACTACTCCACTCCACAAAATTCCACTCTGTGCCATTCCACTCTCCTACACTACTCCACTCTGTGCCACTCCAGGACAAACTACTGTGCTCTACCTGACTCTAATCTACAACACTCTATTCCACTCTGCGCAAAACCCTCTATGCCACCCCACTCAGCTTTGCACCACTCGATGACACTGTTCCACTCCACAACACTCTACTCCACTCTGCCACTCTACTACACTCAGCTCTACTTCACTCTATGCCCTGCCACTCTATGTCACTCTACTTATTCCATGACACTCCACGCCACTCCATGACACTCCACTCTACTCAACACTAAACCACTCTACGTCACTCCACACCACTCCATAACAACACACTCCATGCCATTCTCCTTTACCCCACTAACGTTTATCAATGCTGAACATCAGCCACGCTGGTGTGCAACATGGCTAAAACACATTGGTAAAGCCAATAGCCCTAACTTTACTACTACTAAATGCCTTCTTTGAATACCAAAAGTAGTAAGTTTAGGATTTTATACCAGTTTAGTAGTAGTAACGTTATGAGTCCTAACTTTACTACTACTAAATGCCTTTGGTGAATACCAAAAGTAGTAAGTTTATGATTTTATCTCAGATTAGTTCTGTGAATCAGCCCGAAGTCATTAGAGAACCAAGAGGCAAGTCACTTGTCATGTGTATCCTATAGATGGCATAGGTTATTACAGATGAAGCTATATCAAAGTCTATTAAAACATTTGCAAAGGGAGATTTTTATACAGCACATTCGTGAATTATGTATTTTAAGGTTCTCTGAAATGAGATGATAAAGACAAAATAGGTACCCTGAAAAAATGTGCTTAGAATTACTCAATTTGATGAAATATGAAAGCTAGGTTTGCTACTAGGTTTCCTGGTTGTGCAAATCTGCCACTAGATAGGTAGCTCTCTCACCCTTTTCACAGAAAAGAATAATGTTTTGTCTTTAATCCTTAGAGAAGCTCTATGGGTTAAATAAATACACATATTACATAGCAAATCAAATCAAAACAAAAAAGCTTTCTAGAAAATAGTGACTAAATTGGGGGCAGAGGGGGAGCAGAAACCACATAACAGCTCGGCTCATTTTTGGTAGGCCTGGGCAGAACTCCTTGAAGTGACCAGAAAGCTCTGCCACGCTACGCGAAGTTCCGCAATCGATGGAGTGCGCTTGGTTGCACTGTTGTACAGTTTTTTAGTGTCGGGTGTTTGTCCTGCACTGGAAAATCAGCACCAACGGCACCATGTACAGCGCAAGAGGGCGCTGCTTCTTTCTGCCACTCAAGTAGATGTTCTATTCGAGCCGCAGCTTTCTCAACGCGAACGGAAGGTTTCTCAACGCGAGTGGTCGTGTTGCAAAATCACGCTTGGGAGGTGGTTTAGCACTGGATTTTCCTCGCTCTCCAATGTTCCGCATAGTGCAGCAAATTTCGCAAACATAGCATAGTTTTCTGCCAGGAACTAATTTTTTGCCCAATGTTCTAAGATAACTTTTTAACTGAGCCAGAGCCAGGAATATGTCTCAAGCCTAGCTTCCGCCTTCAGTGGTTTGCCCACTTAAATGCTTTGCAAAGTCAAAGTGGGAGGGATCTGAAGGGCACCACATGCCCATAATTTTTTTAAAGTGACAAAGACACTTTCCCTGCTTTTTCTCAAAAAACAACCATCCAGGGACTGTTAATTCGTAAAGTTGAGACGCCTCAGCTGAAGCAGATGGGAGAGAGTCTCTAGTGCTGTGAAGTCGAAGGAAGGACAGATAGTAAATAAGGAACACGCCTTCTTGTCAGGGTGCATGCTGGCTGAAAGAAATGTAAAAGTACACAATTGGTTAATCTGCAAATGTAAATCTGCTTGTGAGTTTATTGGCTTTACTTGATGGAGTTCTCTTGAACTTTCGTAAGGTATTCCTATTCTTTTTGAGTGGTATTGCAAGGGTGTTACCATCTGACCTGTGGAGTGCATGTTTTTAACAGACAGTTATAAAAATGTATGATTAAAATCTATATTTTGGAAGCACTTTCAATCCTAACCCTAAATCTTTTTTGCACATTTTATGGCACCCTATATAATAATGTGTATAGTACCAAGCTTAACATAATGACTTACATATTCATAGTGCTTTCTGTCACTGGTAGTGGGGACCACTTTATACTAAAAACACACAAGTCACTTTTCCCAACTGCACCAACCAGAATTTAGTTCTGCAGCTCTCTGTTACATACACGAATGTCAGCAGTGTTACATTACCCAACAGAGGTTTCATAACCAAAAAAATAGTGCATCTCTCACTAATTATTTTAATTTGCATTTATTTAAGGTGTGCATTACTTTATATGCAGTTATCTGAATGTAAAAGACCACCAAAATAGTTACAGGATATTTATTTCTCTTTAGCCACACCTGTAATCACACCCCGTGCTCACTAGCCCCGCCCCAATTATGCCCACGATCACAGTTCCCATACTTTTTTTTAATGCACTTCCACCACTGATCACTTCAAAAATATGCCTGCAGGTAGGCATTTGTAATAGGCGCTGTCTGGCTCCGATGATTCTCATCTATTAGCCTCCAGTGTGCGCTCCAGTGGGTATTGTCTGTTTCAATTCCTGCCATGAGCTCCAGTATTGTCCCCTCCATTCTTCTGCTACTGTGCGACTGACTGATCTGAAATGATTCGCTCTGCAGACTTGATGTCCGCGAATGACTTACTTACTGGACACTGCCAGCTTCATTCCTGTCAGTGCATACATGACTACCAGGCTCAGACCAGCCTCCAGCCTTTCACTGCCCAATATACTGCCTTCTGCTTAGGTGCCGTACTCTAGCCTGCATGCCTCATGGCTATAAAACCAGCTGCCTGAGCTGACAAATATGCTTGTCCACCTCTCTCTGACTCAATTTCCTCTAGACAGTATCCTAGCTTTCTCTCATTTCATCTACATCCACTCCTGGTTTCCCCCACCTCACTTGTTACCTGATTTCTTTGGACATGCTCTGCACATCCATGGTGAGACAGACAGAAGACCTTGTTGCTTAGTGTTTAATTTGTAGAAGAATATCAGTCGGGCTGAGGCAGAAAATAGGCTTGGGGACCAAGATAAAAGTGGCCTCTGTTAGTGAATTAGAAAACCAAGAATGCGGCCCATGTTTGCAAATTGGGGCAGTTTTTAACTTGTAAAGACAGGCTGTATAAGTGTTTTGCAAGGTATGGAAGACTGCA
Organism: Lissotriton vulgaris; assembly: GCF_964263255.1. NCBI lineage: Eukaryota > Metazoa > Chordata > Amphibia > Caudata > Salamandridae > Lissotriton > Lissotriton vulgaris. The sequence continues at coordinate 42,221,789 of NC_141686.1, read as the reverse complement.
TGGATTTGAGTTTGCTGCTGGTAATGTTTGTTTTAATATCCATATCTGAGAAATCAACAGTAAAAACAGTTCCAAAAAAAAGAGTGCCAGTGACTCCACCTGCAAACACCAGCTCAAATTATGTAGTGTTGTTGTTGTGTTTATTTAGAAGTTATTTTAGGGTATTTCCTTGGATCATTTTGTGGATGAGTTAAAGGGTCTTGGAGCTTACTGGCATAGACAGGGAGCCAGTGTTACAATTTTATTATTGGGCAGAGAGGGTTCTATTGCTTCTAAAAAAGAAAAATGAAACTTTTCAGTTTAATATTTTTAAGGGCAGGCAGTGGTCTCTGGGACTACTGCCTGCTCTTAAAAAATATTTTCCAACATACTCACAAAGGGGAAGGTGTCCCCTGGGAACCCCTTCCCTTTTGTGAGTGGTTTACTACCTACTTGAAGTAGGTAGTAAACTGCGCGTGTTTTGCGGCCGCCAATGCGGTCGCAAAATACTAGTACATAGCATGTTGACTCGCTATTAGGAAGGGACGCCCATTCCTAATAGCGAGACTCGCGAATGCTATTTTTTGCGAGTCAGTGACTCGCAAAATAGCATTTGTACATGCTATTACCCTTTTTTGCGGGCGCAACTGGAGGTTCTCCCGTTTGCGGCAGCAAAAAAGGGTCGTACATCTGGCCCCTATTTCCATCATTTGAAAAGTTAAAAAAGATATTTAAAGGTCAAGTATACTGCACGAAAGAAAGATGTGGAAATTTACTGTACCATAACAAATACTCCTTCTGTCATGGACTGTTGCACTCACTACCATTTCTTGCAGGCCAAGGTATCCAGGTTGGCATCACGTGCTTCCCCACCAGCCACACTGCGGCCTAGCTTGGAATTCTCAGATGGCTGAGCTCTCAAACATTTAGGACGCTTAACAAGTGAGGCTTTAAGTGGACATGGAGGTTTTCCCATAGAATTTTTTGTTGGATCTTTGGGACAGTTTGGGTGACAATGGACAAGTATGATTGGATAAAACTGGATATCATTTAAAGACAATTGTGCAGGGCATTTTGTATGATATATCATGATGAGTTTCCAGAGAACTTTTAAAGCCTACCTTTGGTGGGCAAACTTGCGATCACACTTTTGTGGGGCTGCCCTTTGTTCAGGTAGATGGGCTGGCCGTGAGAACAAAGAGGGGAGACCAATACCCAACCATTTTTTCCTTTGGCATGTAGTCCCAAGTTAGCCGTAACTCTAGGGTGAGCTACCAAGTTCCTAACATCCGAGGAAGGGCCCCAATATCTTGAGAATGGGCAGAATAGTGTACTCTGGAATTACTAGATGCCAAACATAGCCAGAAAGCCATCACTAAGACGGAGGGGCCCTGGTTGCCATTGGCTACTGACTGCATCATCCCTCTAGGAAACTTTCTGGGAATAAATATGGCATTTCTGGCACCCTGAACCTCAGATCACGTCGGAATTGGAAGAAGGAGGACTGCCCTGCTAACACCTGGTCTTGGCAAACAGAGGATGCATCATTTGCTGGATGGCACCTGCTGCACCTGGGACTAGTGAAGAGAGGACTGTGCCTGTGGCTGCTCGCTTGGGGAAAAGTTGTTCCCAATGCCAGACCAAAGAAGTGGCATCAAGGGCCAGTTGGGTGACTCCCTGGAACCAATTAATAAACAGCAATACTTATTTAACTGGGACTTATTTAGGTCAGGGCTCTTATCCCAAATGGTGATTAAGCCCAGTAAACTTATTCCATTATTTCATCAATACGGAATCCAATCAGACATCAATTTCTATATTTCTATAATGTTAGTACAATTCACAAAAAGAAGCTGAACATATCATTTGGTTTCATAAGAAATTATATTTATTGGATCCAATTATTGGTCATGTATCACAAAGTTAACATAAACAGTGCGTGAGAAAGTGAATAAATAGTGCAGACGACGCAGTCGACGCAGTGCTCACATGAATATACACAAACACATCTAGGCAAAACATCACAATGGCACATAACACATATCCCAACAGTGTTGCCAAGTTCGTAAGTCCATTGGGAAGCCTGTATGTTGAGACCATTCCCTTAACTCATACGTCATCCTTAACCACATGGGAAAGTGTTGTAGACGTTTAGACCCCTGCATGCTTTACAGGGTCTCCTCAAGATACCGTCGTCCACCTCACACACATATTAACCAGTTGAGTAATAATGGAAAATTACCCTATAGTGGATATGTCCAGCTTATTTTTATGAATTATGCTACCATTATAGAAATATGGAAATTGATGTCTGATTAAATTCGGGATTAATGGAATAAGTTTACTGGGTTTATTCACCACTTGGGATAGGAGCCTTGACCTAAATTAGTCCCATGTGACTATTGTTGTTTATTAATTATATTCACCCCAGTCCCATGGGCGGAACGGGTGGTTCATGTTTTATTTTTGGACATGCTAGAACCAGCACTAAGGGCACCAAAGCTGAAGTAGCCCAACTTGGCAAGTCAGTAGCCACTTCTGGAGACTCATCACTGACTGCCGCTGAGCGCCCCAAGAGACTGATTCTCAATGGCCAAAAGTTGTGCCTGAGTCAGCAGTTCCCAAGAGTGTAGTCTGAGTCCAGATTGGTTGCCCAAGAGGGACATCATCGTCCACCAAAGGATATCTCTGGGACTGCTGTGCATGGAGACTGGGAGCCCACCCAAAGCTGCCCTTCTACTGTCTTAAAAGGACTTTGACTTCTGTGGCCAGAGTTGCCTCACCTGACCCGTGAACTGAGGAAGCACCTACGTCGACCGTACAACACTCAGAGCATCCTTGAGCATTTTCAATCTCCTGCATCAGCAGTATCAGGGCCTCTCCAGTGAAGTCTATGGCAGTCATTTGGTAAAAGTTGGAACTGGACTGGAAAATTCTTTTGTGACTGTCTAAATACTAATTTTGTGCACCCCTAGATCTACTCCCTGCCAGATTTGGTTGGCGAAGCCGGGCCGCAGTAGTCAAATGTGGTGAAACTGAGATTTAGGTTTTCTTTAAAAATTTGAATGGCCAGACCCTCTGGTGGATTTTGCTCATCTTAGACTCTAAAAATGTATAAAAATATAATCTATTTTTATAAATTTGTGCTAGATTTCATTTGTGTAGTGTCTCTCTCTTATTCCATTGTTTGGTACTTTTAAATGCGTAACGCTAGTTCCTTTGTTTAAGCCTTGCTGCTCACAGCTATCCTGGTTTGTGCTTAAGGTTTTATAAATTAGCCTGACTGGACCCAAGACCATTTTTCTGAGTGGATTACACGGTAAGGCTGCACAGCCATACCATACTATAAACCCAGATCCTCACATTTCATAACATGTATGTTGTAAGATCTTATAAGCTTATTCATAAACTCAATCTGAAGCCAGCTGCTAAGGAGTATGCAGAAGCCTGCTGTAAATCACAGGCAGACTATTACTCCAACAACATTTCTAATGCTCCAAATCTTTTTAGAGATCTCGTTGGGATTGTGAAATCTGCTGGACCCTGTGAAAGCCTCCTCGCCTATCTCTTTTTCTGAGACTAATTGCGAGGATCTCATTAATTTTTCAAGGTCTAAGATTGCTGATATCTATTTATCCTTGGCCTCCAAAAGTGGCCTGGAACAAAAAGTTGGCACGGAAATCTCTTGCAATTCTAGTTTATCAACATTTAGCCTCATAAACCATGAGATGCTAGAGTTATTTATTATTAGGTTCCATAAGATCAGGCTCACCTCAGGATCCCCTTCCTTCCAAACAGATGATTAAGATCATCAATGTCTCGCTCCTTAATTCCCATTTCAAGAGTTGTATGATCGATATAAATAACTGGATGAGTAGAAATGAGCTACAACTAAATGGCAGCAGAACTGAAATTATCTTATTTGGCAAAGCAGAGGAATTCTGGTCGCAAGATTGGTGGCCGTCGGAATTAGGTTCATGTCCCTCTCCAAAGTCAGCAGTACGCAATGTAGGAATCACAATCAACCGTTCTTTGTCCATGAAAACTCATGTCACCCAGGTTTTAGGTGTCTGCTATGGGATTATGCGCAATCTCCGTAAAATCTTTAAGTGGCTATCCATTGAAGCAAGTAAACCTTTGGTGCAGGGTTTAGTCATTAGCCGTCTTGATTACGGCAAAGCCCTGTTCACAGCACTTAATGAAGATTTGCTTTCCAAGCTTCAGACCCTTCAGAATACCGCGGTCAGATTGGTTCATGACCTTACCCCTAGATCTCCCTCTGCCCCTAAACTCAAAAATCTTCACTGGCTCCCAGTGCGACAAAGAAGCCATTTTAAAATCCTAAGTCTTACTCATAAGATAATGTACGACACCGGCCATAACTATCTAGCAAAAAAACTCCAATGGCACATACCAAGGAGATCGTTTAGGTCCGGCACCAAATCATATTTGGTTCAGCCGCGTACACGTCTGTCCCGTAATGGTTGTCGCTCTTTTTCTTACCTTGCCCCCATGCTATGGAACAAATTGCCATCACACCTTTTATCCATTATGGATCATAAATGCTTTCGTAAAAACCTCAAAACCTGGCTCTTTCCTAAGTAAACAGTTTGCTGGTCGAGAGCTGCTGTCTGTTGTTGCTGTTTTTTTTGCTGCAAGTGCCTTGAGATCTTCCGGTGATAAGTGCACTCTACAAGAATATTTGACATGACATGACAATTATTACTACTTATTAATACTTCTCTGGAAGAGTGTAGTGTCCCCTTAGGTTGGAAATATGCCATTGGTAACCCTATACTAGAAAAACCCACTCTAGATTCCAACGTTTTGGCAAATTGTTGTCCCATCTCTCTTTTACCAAACTCCGCCAAAATAGCTGGAAACCACGTGAATAGCCAGTTCTCTAGATTTCTAGAAACCTCTGGGATGCTACACCCTTCTCTATTGGGCTTCCGTACTGGATTTAGTACAGAGACTACACTTCTGGCTGCTGTAGAGCATTTTAGAAAACAATTGGATCTTGGGGGCACAGCTGTACTCGTTCTCTTAGATCTTAGTGCAGCATTTGACACAATATCACATGCAACTGTGTATCCAAAACTGAGACACTGACCTCCAGGATTCTGCTCTTTCCTTCTTTTTTACGGTACTGTACCTCTTGCAAACCGCATGAGTCTACAATTTCCATCTGCCGTGCTGGGTTCCACAAGGCTCATCATTAAGTCAAACATTGTTTAATGTATATGTCATGCCTCTTGCAGATCAGTTGAGAGATATGGCATAACTATCTTAATGTATGTGGATGATACTCAGATCATTGCCATTCTCAGTAATAACAAAAAGTATTGTTCCACCAATCTTCAACTCTGCTTGTTCTATGTAACCCGGTGAATGAGGCGTAATTCTCCTAAATTAAATGGAGATAAAACCAAGGTTTTTAATAGTTGTAAATCAACAACAGTTTTATATACCAAACAAATTCCCAAAATAATAATCAAAATCACCACAATAAATTCAACATTTCTAAAGAGTAATCCACAAGCACCTACAGTTGTTTTCTACCCTTTTAACAAGTTAAACGTTCCGTAGTTTGCCCTCTTTGTCCCTCACCTCCACCCCTCAACATCAAAAAGGGTAATGGGATGGAGAGGCTACCGGCAGTACAATGAGTCAACCGAGTGATAGGCTACATAGTCACTGGCTTAAAAGGAAGATATATTTCAGTTTAAGTGATTGGGTGGAGTGAAGACTTCAGTGTGTTCGGATCAAATGAGAGCTGCTTTTAAAGAGGATAGCATGTGCTAGATGTACTTTCTCTTTGCATCCTTCACACCAAGCTGTCATGTGGTCTGGACCAGACTCTCATTCTTTTCGGAATCCAGACTAAATAGTGCTCACAACATGGAATGGCCCAATGGTAGTCCATAAACAATTAAGGAGGGAAAACAGACATTACCACACAGTGTTTACCACAGGAGGTCTTTACTATAAAGTCTTTATCGCACATGTGTTTTTACCACGCATGTTTTTATCACACATGCCTTTACGTCAATGCCTTTTCTATGCATAATGTAGGTATGTTTTTTTGAGCATATTGTTTTTAAGTAGTAAATTTGATAACATTAGGATTTTTTAAGGGGCATTTGTTTTTTAAATTAGAATAATATATATAATATACATTTTTGGGCATTGAGTAGAGAAATGTATTAATACTCAAGCATCAATTGTAACACTTGTGTATTTTTTTTATTTATAAACTAATAATAATAATTTAAAGTATAAATATGAAATGATCAACAGGAATATTTAATAAAAACATAATTAAGTTTTAGGGACAGAATGCAAGGGATAGAGGAAAATTGGGTGGGGTATTGTAATAATACACAGATAGTAATTACAATTTGTGGGTATTGTTTTTTTAATTAATATTTTAATGTAAAACCCCAAAAATATTATATTTAAAAAAAAAATGTATACGCTTTAGGTACGGGATGCAAGGGATATAGGGGTATTGGAGATGAAGGTGTCCTAATGCTCATGCATGAATTAAAATGCCTGAGTATTAATTTTTCAAGTTTCAAAATAATATTGATTTTAAAATATACATGACAATTTAGTATAGGGTTTTTAAAAATAACATATCTAAGTTTCTGGGATACGATGGAAGTGATATATGGGTATTGGCTGGGGCAGTGCATTAATACTCGGGCATTAATAAAAATAATTAGGTATTTAATATTGAGTTAAAGAAAAAAAATATTACAAATATATTTAAAAAAATTAAATTTACACTTCTATAATGTGAAAATGTATCTACCCTTTAACAAAAAATATATACCATTTAATTTATACTTTAATATAACATATAAAAAAAAATGCTTAACAGTAATAGGAGCACAAAACAATATGTAAACATTTTAAATAATTTTATAAAATGCATGAGTTAAAAGAAATCGTTTAGGCACGCAGTGAAAGTATGTTTTGAAGGCGGGGATTTCCCGCAAGCGTGCTGTTTGGTCCAATTTCTATGTAAAGCAGAACAGATGCTAAATTCCAACTCTTAGCTGGCCAAGTGGGCCTTTACAGTAGGTACTGAAGACTCAGCCACAACCATGTTAGCATCCAAGAGAACCTGCACCTGCTCGCATCAGCTGTGGTGAGCCACAATCAAGCCCCTGCTGTTTCTGAACGTATTACGCAGGAGGAAAAAAGGTTGAAATGGCAGGGTCTAAAACCATGTCTTGCAACTGCACTGCAGGTTTAAGGTCTTCAATTTCAATAAATCCCTTTAAATTATTGTGAGAACATCGATCCGGCTAAGTTGAACTGTAAATTCTGTCACATAATGATTGGGTTTAAATTTGGACAATTTTTACAGTTTTACTTATGTTTAATTTAAAGTGTGGTTTTAGAATATGGAATAATCTGATATGATTTTGTACAGTTTTAATGTTTTTAAGTAATCCATACTAATCATACTAATATAATAAAGAGAGAGCCGAAACCTTTGAGGCGGGTAATCTCAGGAACCACAGCACCAATCACAACACCCAATACAGCGTTGGAAAGGGAAGTTGCAGCAGAAGGACATAGGCTATGCAGACGCCCACCATATACATTTAAAAGGTTAAAGAACCGTGCCAGCAAAGTAGTCCCTTGTGGGCGTGTCTGCGTTGTGCTGTGGGCATGTGCTGGGGGCGTGACAAACGCTGGGGGTGTGTGGTACGTTCCGCCCTTCATGCCATGTCTTATATCGTGTGCTAATCCCACCCTTCTCCCTTTAAATACACCTGCACCCCATAATCATAACCCACCCATACTCCTTAAAATACCCCAACACCCTTAAACACTAACCCATCTGAACCCTATAAATATACCTTGTATCCCAAAACCCAAACCTATCCCAAACCCTAAAAATACCCCTGTACCCCAAAACCCAAACCTAGCCCTGAACCCTATAAATACCTGTGAACCTCAAAACCCAAACCTACCCCTTACCCCTAAAAATACCCCTGTACCCAAAACCCAAACTTAGCCCTGAACCCTAAAAATACCACTGTACCCCAAAACCCAAACCTACCCCTGAACCCTAAAATACCCCTGTACCCCAAAACCCAAACCTAGCCCTGAACCCTTAAAATACCCCTGTACCCCCAAACCCAAACCTACCCCTGAACCCTAAAAATACCCCTGTACCTTAAAACCCAAACCTAGCCCTGAATCCTAAAATAACCCTGTACCCCATAACCCAAACCTACCCCTGAACCCTAAAATACCCCTGTACCCCAAAACCCAAACCTAGCCCCGAACCCTAAAATACCCCTGTACCCCAAAACCCAAACCTACCCCTGAACACTTAAAATACCCCTGTACCCCAAAACCCAAACCCACACCTGAACCCTAAAAATACCCTTATACCCCAAAACCCAAACCTAGCCCTGAACCCTAAAAATACCCCTGTACCCCAAAACCTATACCTATCCCTAAACCCTAAAACTACCCCTGTACCCCATAACCCAAAACTATATCTGAGCCCTTAAAATACCCAAACAACCCAAAACATAAACCTCAGTACCCCCAAACATATACCCCTATACCCATACTTACCTTATCCAAACATTTTAAAAAAACATGCGTTTACCATTCATGCATTTATAACGAATTTCGTTGTAAATGTATGCGTGGTAAAAGCATATAAAATGTAAGGCCATGCGTTATAATGGCATTGCGGAGTCATGGTACTTTCGTAGTGAAAGTATGCGGAGTGATGGTATGCGGAAAGAAAGTTGCAGAATAATGGTTGTTTACCCTCCCCCGGTAAGTACATTGGTGGCACGGCGGCCTACATCTCCAGCAACATACTCATATTTTTTCACCACCCATTTGAAAAATGCACAGGTCTCTCTCATTGTTGGTCAGCACCGACATACACTTTTAGACACACCTCCCGCCACAAGTTCTAGAATTGCGAACTTTAGAGCTGGGGAGCTACGTTTGAATCTCGGCATCAGATCAACATCCTGTGATTCTAGGCAAATCGCTTTGTCTCCCCGTGCCTACCACAAATGAATGTGTTCTTCTGTAATGTAAATTGTGCTCATGCCATGTTGTTGAGTTCGCGCTATTTAATATTGCAAGGAAAAATAAAGTAGGAAAACTCGAGTTCACACACTACTGAACGGACACTCTTAAGTGCATCAGCAGTGCACTATGAATCGGAGCGTTTCACAGGCCTGTCACAGATAAGAAATGCTATCAAAACGAAATCCTACAAAACAATATACTACTGGCTGGCAGCAATTCATTCCTGGACAACGTCGGGACGGGCTGCTAGTCATGCAAATAAATATATTACTTACTTACTTACAAATTAATCAACATCCTTTATTGATATAACATTTTTACTTATTTTAATATAATAAATACCTCATTTTAAACATTTAATACACTATTAAAGTGTACTTTCAAAAGCTTTTCCCACGCATTTAGTTCAGTTGAAGACATTGTCCTTTTTTAGTTTTTACTTTTTTATGTTGACGTTCTTGGACGTGCATCTGTTTGTGCAGTCGGTGGAGCAGTGCAGTCAAGATTGAAAGCATGGTGGAGCTGCGGTCAAGAAATATTAAATGTATTTGAAAAAAATAACATATAGGTTAGGCACTTTATTGTGAGGAGAGAGCAAAGGACATTTACCCAGTTTTTAATCCCCTTACAGGTTGTGTTTGTATGCACACACCACGCCAGTTGTTAATTATTATGAGTTTTTAAAAAGAATAATTTAATTGAAAATACTTCTTTTCTAAACCAAGATGAAAAAATAAAAAAAATGTAATTGTTTTTGTTGTGTTTTTAATCAGTGTTTTATTTTGAATGAAGAAGACAATAATCAAGGTGAGAGAAGACTTTCTTTTCTTTTTTTTCATGGATATAGTTTTTGGGAAATAGTTTTAATTTTGTTTTCGGGATTATTTGACTTTGAATGGTGCATTGAAGATGGATTCTTTTACAATTTTTTATTTTTACGAATATTTGTCAGCAGTTACATTTAAAAGTTACTCAGACTACCTGTTAAAGATTGTGCATGTTTCATTTTCTGAAAACTTTATTCCTTTTTCAAAAGTTCCAGGAAATTATAAAGGTTGAAAGGTTACCAATGGCTGTTACAAAGAATTATGCCAACCATTGATGGCGTTGATTGCCTTTGAACCTCCCTCAAGCAGCAGCTCCACCATTCAATTGAAAAGCGTGGTTTCCTCCTGTGACCCAACCTTCTTAGATGGGCAATCCTTTATCTTCAAAATAATTTAGACAGGGCCAATTTTTGTTAATTTTGTGCAAAATAACCAGATTGTATGATTTATGTGTAAAAATCATCCACACAATCAGGAGGTACAAAATAGAACCTGATAGTTTTCTCAGTTCGAATTGTACTTTACTGTTTGACATTTAGGGGCTGAAAATGATGGCCAGCAGACTGCAACTGACAACCCCTCGGTCCAACCACTGGATTACAATACGAGCAGTTGGACCCACATAGTCTGGAGGGAAGACCACAACCTCTGCCAGGATCAGTGATACCGACGGGCAGCGGTTGGATTCGTAGTCCCGAATGGCGGCGGTGCCGAGGCAGGCACCACCATCGTGATTACGATATTCCTTTCCGACTGCCTTTTCATGCCGAGAAGAGCACCATGAAAAGGCTGTCGGAAATGGATTTTCAGTAAAGTGGGCCAGGGGGCACCTGTAGTGTCCCCACGCACCACCATGCAATGCACTGTGTCATGCACCACTTGGTGCATGGCTAACAGTCCATTGGCATGCAGGTAGTGCCCCTTATCATGGAGGCGTGTGCTGCAGCTTTTTTCTCGGGCCGCAGCACAAGCCATCATGAAAAGGAGCCCTTCGCAACTGCTAGTCGGACCGCTGCATGCTTGTTAGGTAGTAGCTGTCAGTGGTCTGAATGCCTGCTAGCTTAATGAGGGCCTTAATCCTCAGCTAAGGATGTTTTTTGATTTTTTTCACTTTACCTGTGAAAAATGAAAAAAATCCTTGACGTTAGGATTATGGATACAGTTTAACAATAGTATTTATCTGTAGTATTTATCTTAACTGTAATTTGAAGTCAATCATTATCTTCCGAGGGTTGTGGTCAGCAGTTACATTTGAAGGACTACTGGATTACCTGAGACCCTTGATGAGTGGTTTGTTAAAAAAACACCGATAGTTTAAGAAAGAAGAATACTTCCCATAGGAGTTTGCAAAACTATACTTTGTAATAATAATTAAAACAATGGCAAATGATCTACAATGTTTTGTAAAAACTGGAGAGAAACTAATGTTAATATTTAGAAAGGTTAATGAACTCCCCAACATACAAAACTGTTGGATTTAAGGCAAAAGTTGTTCCGACATTTCTTTACTTTTTTTTTTAGAAACTCGAGCATTCAGGCTACTTGTTAAACATTGTGCATCTTTCCTTTTCTGAAAAAATTGTTTATTCTGTTAATAGTTTTAGATTTGACAACCAATAAAATTCAGTGTAAGTTAAGGGTTGTTTGTCATGGAGTAAACCATAAATAAGAGGGATAGTAGCTTGATTAATGTTAGCATTTACAGTGTAAATTTGGCTGATTGAATGGGATGCGGATTTAACCTTTTCCGTGCTCGTGACGGAACCGTTCCGTCACGAGCCTCGGGTGGGCTGTGCTGGTGACGTAACGGTTCCGTCACGGCCCGCTCGCCAGGCCTGCGCGGCGCGAATTCCGCACCTGCGCTGACGTTCTAAAGAGCGGGCGGGGCCGTGACGGAACCGTTCCGTCACAAGCACAGCCCACCCGAGGACCGTGACGGAGCGGTTCCGTCATGAGTACGGGACCGCCGCGCGGCCCCGCCTCCCCCTTAGCGCTGCGGCGGAATAGCCGCCGCAGCTAAGGGGTTAAAGGTGCCATATATAATCCAAATGTAACAATTTTCAAAGGTAACAGTGTAGCAAATATGAATACACACGTTTTAGGGTATTTCTTGTCATAAAGAAGGAAAGGTTCAGGGTTGAAAGACTCAGGTGGTTCTGGGGGATTGTAATATCAGTGTAGATATGAGGAATTGTTAATTGGGGGAATGCTTGCCTGTTTTTGACGTGGCACCATTCTCCTTAAATGTGGGACTGTTGGTATACTACTAGCAACATACCAGGGGATGGTCTGGGCTACCACCTTTAATTTTGAGCTATAGGGCACTTTGAAGGTTGCAACAAATGTTTTAATGTGCTGAACATTTTCTCTTACTTCCAACTCTTTTGCAGAGGCAAATTTGTGATGCTTTGTAGTTTTTTCAACTATAGCATCAATTTTAACAGCTGTGCCTTTGCAACAGGTTGAGATGTAGTCCACACGTTTTCCTTCAGTGACCCCTGGGCTCAGTATGTCTCTCCTTACAATAACGGTAGCCATCATATTAAGAGAATGTTTTTGCCCAATTTAGATCAAAGGTATTGTGCTTGTCTTGCATTTTCCATTTTGTTGATCTGAAAGAAAGAAAAAACACAATATGTTAGTAATAAGGGGCTCATTAGGATTGCGGGTAATCCGCAACCTCCAGGCCGGCGGAAGCCACCGCCGGCCCGGAGGATGCGGATTAAACGCTGCGGACTGAAAAAAGACCCCCCGCCAGATTAGGATGGCTGGGGGATCTTTTTTCCGTCCGCCTCTTTTCCGCCGCGGTCGCCTTCCGACCGCGGCGGAAAAGCTCTAACATGGCTGGCGGTGTCTATCAGACACCGCCAGCCATATTAGGATGTCAGCGGTCCCATGTCTTTACACGGCGGCATTTCCGCCATGGAAAGGCCTACGGACTTTTCTTTGGGGGCCTGTTGCGGGCCCCCAGGGGTGAAGGGGAGGTGGGGGGTGCACATGGGGGGTACTTTGTGCAGGCAAAGGAAAACATGTTTTTTTAACATTGCGGCACGTGCTGCTTCAATCAGCACCCGCCGCAATGTTAAATATACAGGATGTAACCGCCAGGGTGGCAGTCACATCCTAATTAGCACGGAGGGACCGCCGCTGCCCCTGCGGACGGTCCCTCCTCCTCTGGGGTGGCGGACGGAAGCAGGTCCTTCCGCCATCCTAATAGGCCCCTATGTTAGGAAAATGTGTTATATGCTGTGCTTTACCCTGTGAAAAGAAAAATACTGGCTAATTTTTATTACGTTGTCGTAATGAAAAGAAAATGTTAATTGCTGGGCTTCTGTTGGAGGAACAATTTTAAAGGTGGCTACTTTCATATTTCTAGAAAAAAATGTATTATGAAATGAAATGAAAAAAGGACTTAATTAAGCGCACTGCGGGCAAGCGGCTTCCTGGCGCTGAGGGTTAGACCAGACTCACAGAGGGGACTCGGGAAAACTAACAAGGGAAGGCCTGGGAGAACAGAAAAGTTTTAAGGGCTTTGCGGAAGTGAGTGTAAATAGGGATGGAACGGATGGACAAAGGAAGGCTGTTCCAGAACCGGGAGACCAAAACCGAGAATCGGGTGCCTCCCGTGCTGGATTTACGAAAGCGGGGAACATGGAGAAGGGAGAGAGAGGAGGAGCGGAGAGTGCGACTAGGGACGTGAGGAGAAATGAGAGATCCGATAAAGAGGGGAGCTGAGTGGGTGTGAGCGCGAAAGGCCACACAAGCCAATTTAAAAAAAGATCTAAAGTGGACAGGAAGGGACTTGAGTGCAGGAGTAATGTGGGAAGATTTGGGAAGGTGAAGAAAGAGACGGGCAGCCTGGTTTTGAATGGCCTGAAGACGGCGGGTTTCGTAGGCGGGTATGCCTACGTACAAGCCATTCCCATAGTCAAGGCGAGAGGTGATAAGGGCCATGACTATGGTTGTGAGGGCATCCGTAGAAAAATAACAAGAGATTTTCCGAATGAGGCGGAGAGACAGAAAACAGGAGCATACTACTGAGCTAACTTGGGCATGCATAGTAAGGTCATGGCTGACCTTGATGCCCAAGGTCCGAACAGAAGAAACCGGTGAGGGGGGAGCCAAAAGAAGGAGGCCAGTGAGCCGGAGACCAGGGGTTAGAAGGACCACCCGTGAGGACAAGCTCTGTCTTGTCCGGATTGAGCTTCAAATGATTGATGCTCATCCATTCAGATATGAAGACTAAGGTGGAACAAGACAAAGAGAGACAGAAGGGGAAGAAAGATCAAAGACGAGCTGGAGGTCATCCGCGTAGTTATACACAGAGACCCCCAGCTCGAGAAGAGAGGCGATGAGGGGGTGGATATAAAGATTAAAGAGAAGAGGGGAAAGGGAGGAGCCTTGGGGGACCCCACAGGTGACCGGGCGGGGAGGAGCGGAGAAGCCCGAGAGTTGAACCGCTTGGGACCTGCCCTGGAGAAAGGACGCAAGCCAAGAAAAGGCAGCGCCCCGGATGCCCGCTGCGCTGACACGGTCAAGAAGAATGGAATGATCGACCGTGTCAAACGCAGCGGACAGATCGAGGAAGACCAGGGCCTGAGGGAGATTGATGTCAGCTTTCCCTTTGAGTTCGTCCAGGACCGCGATGACCACTGACTCCGTGGAATGGCCTTGGCGAAAGCCCGCCTGATGGGAGGCCAAGAGGTGGTGCTCCTCAATGTAGTTGGACAGGCAAGATGTAACATGGCTTTCAAGGATCTTACCCAAATAAGGGAGAAGAGAGATAGGCCTAAAATTAGAAGGGAGAGAGGGATCCAGACCAGATTTTTTAAGAATAGGGAGAACGATAGCGGATTTAAAAGATGAAGGAACAGAGCCTAGAGCTAAGGAGGCATTAAGAAGGGCAAGAGAGGGGCAGAACAGCTAGTGAAAAGAGTTTTGAGGATCCGTGCAGGAGCACAGTCCGCCGGAGATCCGGACTTGACTTTTGTAAGCATGTGGAAAAAGGTAGGGCTAGGACCTTTCTCAGGATTTGCCCGGCGCTAACCGCCCTTGTACCATTCAAGTTTACCAAGCAATGAGGCAGGCGCCGGAGACCAGAAGGCAGGAAACAGAAGTTTATTCCGACGGAGCAGAACACATCAGATCAGACAACAAGGTATCGTCTCGAGGTGCTCTAACAGCCTCTCGGAGGCCTGGCCTCTTATACACTGGTTTATGGCATGTGACCTTTCTTTATTACAATCAGAACTTTATAAAGCAAGGAAAAGACATCCCCGTAATCCTCGTGTCAATCCCACCCCCATATACCTTCACAATAGAGGTCCTCAACCTGCTGATAAGAGGAGGGGGTCATCACGCAGCTGAGTGTTCCGTCGAGTCTTAGGATGTGTGCGCCTGATCATATCACAGGGGGTGGGGAGGCCTGGATCAATAGAGGGTCCGTTGAAGGGGAGCGACCTCATACAATAAAGGGCAGTAAATGATATCTCCCGGCTTAGGCAATGGCCTCGGACCTGTGTGGACAGTCGGACACGGGGTGAGGGGCCATCAATGGAGTGGTATTCATGCTGCGTGGACAATCCAGCGCAGAAGGGAGGTTTATCAACAGAGGGGCATTCATGGGAGGAGAGGAGGTGTTGGTCAGGCGCTGGCGTGACTCCCAAGGACAGGGTCATGCAGAAGGGTCATGCTCATAAGGAGGAGGGAGGGGGAGCCAGGGTGCGCGGAGGATGCTTGCTGGGTCAGAGGGGCGCGCTGGCGATCGATCGTGGACAGGGAGACCATGATATCTAAAATGGCTGCCGTACATGTAGTACATAGGTGACAAGCTGGCGCAGATGATGTTCAGATCGCAAACTAAAATTCCACAGTCCTCCCTTTTAACATGTCTCGCCAACTTGTCAGTTCGGATTTATCCCCATAAGGCCACGTATTTCTACTTCATAGAGGGGGCTCATGTGCTCATTTCGGAAGTCCAAAGTCTTTGGGCACATACAGTTAGAAACAAGGCCGCACAAAGGTGGCAGACATTGGATACCTAAGCAACACCCACATAATATCACAACAGGTACCAGCACGAAGGAAAACAACTTCCAACCCCAATTCTTCAAAGTGTCCCAAAACCAGCTCCCAAGCGACCATCCTTCCTGTTCTTGGTGAACCTCTGAGGACAGTCTGTGGAGGTGTTCAATGGCTTTGTAGACTGAAGGCGAGTTGTCTGGCACGTAGGTGCAGCAGCTGGATCCGATGATGCGGCATGCTCCTCCTCGGTCGGCTAGGACCACGTCTAGGACAAGACGATTTTGAAGGGTCACGAGGCGGACCGCCTGAAGCTCCGCAGTGTTGTTGGCGAGGATGCCAGCCGTGATGTTGATCGTTGTTTCTACTGCCTGGGTCAGGTGTCGGATAGCACGGCTGTTTGCCATTGGGCCCCACAGAGGAACAAGCCCCTTTGCTGCATCCAGGAACTGTGCTCCGGTGGAGTCGGCTTGTCCAAGGTCGTCTGCACGCCTCTGCCGGTGATGGTTGGCAGGGGCTACATATGTGGGTGGAAGAACGAAGGCAATGTAACAGATACCCCTCCAACCCTTCGGGAGCCAGGTGTAAGCTTTGGTGCCACACACAAAGTACATGTTTGGAGAAGCAACAAAGGAAGGGGGGGTCAGCCGAGTCCAATGTTCTGGTGATTCGGCAGGCGCTGTGACCCACCAGCTGCGTTCCATGGCCTTCGAGACACACGAGACCTGTGACATTGATAACAGACAGGGCCACAGTTAGAGTGGCGGTAGTTTGTTTTTGCAGATGAGTGAAGGTGGTTCTGGCTGGATTGTGGAGCACCTGTACTTCGACTCGTTCTTTGGCTGGAATATCTTTGATGAAGGTGGCGCCTGCGAGCGCAGGACACAGGGCAGCAGGGGTCTTTCCTGTTTTGTTCAGCCAGAACCCAGAGTAGAAGTGTGACACTGTCCGGCTGGAGGTGGCGTTGTCCTTGTGGCTCTCTTGCATGAGGATCAACCAGGCGAGGCAAGAGCCGTGAACTGAGAAGGGTGAAGGGATGAAGGGGATGGAGTGTCCAGTGGCATGCGGGAGCAACCCGCAGATCCAACAGTTCGTAGCATTCGCAGCAAGGTTGTGTTGGTGCAACAGTTGCACGAAGGAATTGTTCCAGAATTCCCTGCGCCTTTCTCGGAGCTGAGGCGACAGAGAGATTAGGTGATGCTCTTTCAGGGGTGTTGGCTGTGCAGTAGGTAGCAATGTCTCATGAGCCGGTGTGCTTTCCTCCAGAATCCAGAAGGAGGTCATGAGGAGGAGGCAGAAGAGGAAGACAATGAAGAGTGCGATTGTCTTTGATTTGTGCAGGTTGTCAGTCTTTGGATTTCTATACTGGGTATTTCCTGTTGCTTCCATCATCTTCTTATCCGGCGCTTCCATCATCTTCCTATCTGGCGCTTCCATCACCTTCAAGGGGCTCGGTAGTGGGCAGAACCACAGACTTCGTTTAGCTTCTCTCCCGGCAACCCTTGATTGTGTTTAGGTCACCGTTCTGAGATTTAACTTAGTCCGTGGCCTACTTAGCCGAAACTCCCTCCTTTCGACGCAGGAAATACCCTTCTCTGGATGGCACAGTGGGATCAGAGAATTTTGCAAGTTCGAGTGCCTCAGTATCGGGATAACAGTCCAATATTGGTCGGTCTTTGCTCAGGAGCTCTTCTTGGGTGCTGACGTTTTCTGTCGTGGCCAGGTTTGCAGAGACCTTCCGGCAATGATGCGCGTGCAGCCAGTGCTTCTTCCCCTCCACTCGGAGTGCCGTTCGGGTGGTGATCAGCACTTGCCAGGGGCCCGTCCACCGAGGTTCCAGACTCTTGGTTCGCTGGAAATTTCGTATCAATACGAAATCTCCCGGTTGGATGTCATGGCCGGGGCCCCTGGAAGCATCGGGGATGGCCTGCTGCACCTGTTGATGAATGACAGACAACGTTTTAGTTAACTTGCACAAATAATCAGACAGTAGGACGTCCGGGACGTCATGAATGGAGGTCGGTTTGGGAGCAGTCCAGAGATTCATCGGTCGCCCAAACACGACCTCGTAGGGGGTCAAATGGTGCTTGGTGGGAGTGGAGCGCATCGATAACAAAGCCAGTGGGAGGGCATCCGGCCAGTTAAGTCCAGTGGTGGCCACTATTTTTGCCAGTTTCAGCTTCAGTGTGGCATTATGGCGTTCCACTAGACCGGCGGATTGGGGGTGGAAGACTGCATGAAATCGTTGCTTCACCCCCAACCCCTTTAGGATTAATTGGATAACCTCAGCTATGAAGTGGGGGCCATTGTCGCTCCATAAAATTCGACAAAGGCCATAGCGAGGGAAGAATTCCTTCAGTAGCACTTTGGCAGTAGTCATGGCAGTGTTGTCACGGGTTGGGTAGACTTCTACCCATTTGCTGAAGGCACACACAATGACTAGTACATACTTCAGGCTTTGGCATCTCTCTAGTTGGAGGTAGTCCATCTGAAGGACCTCGAAGGGGTGATTGGGGGTCCCAAACCCTCCCCAGGGCACTACAGTTCCTTTCCCGGGGTTGTGTTGCAGGCAGATAAGGCACTGTTGAACTAGGCGTCTGGCTGAGTCAGGGATTTTGTCGTTATGCCAGACTTTGGAAATGAGTTCGATCATGGGTGCAGATCCTATGTGTGCGGGGGAGTGAGCCATTGTCAGTATGGGAATCAGGTATGAGTCGGGTAGCAACCATTTGCTTGCATCCTTCGTTCGCCAGCAGCCCTCCTCATCCTTCAAACCCACCCTTGCCCACTTAGTCAGCTCGTGAGGGGTGCTGGCCGACTGTATGTCTCTGATCATTATCCTTGTGTCACTCCATGTTTCTGCTTGTGACCTGGTCATGTACATGCGTGTCACCGTCCTATTCTCAGCTGTGGTTCGTGCAGTGATGTCGGCCAATGCATTCCCTTGTCCGACCAAGTCTGTCACCCTTTTGTGTGCCTGACATTTTATCACCGCTAATCGTTTGGGGAGGAGAACTGCTTCAATCAGAGCGGAGACTAGATCTCCGTGGAGGATCGGGGTGCCGTGGGACGTCAGGAATCCCCTCTCCCTCCACAGGAGCCCAAAATGGTGGACCACTCCGAAGGCATACTGGCTGTCCGTATATACGTTCGTGGTGGTCCCTGCGGCTATGATGCATGCTCGGGTGAGGGCTATCAGCTCTGCTGCCTGGGCAGATCGTTGTGTGATGCAGGCTGTCTCAACTACTGTTCGGGCTGTCGTTACTGCATAGGCAGCTGAAGTGGTGCCATCTGGGAGTTTGATGCATGAGCCGTCTACCCATAGCTCTCCATCGGGGTCAGTAAAAGCAGTGTCTCGGAGGTCAACCCTACTCCTAGTTTGTTCGTCCGTGAGGGTCACACAGTCGTGGATGGGAGGAATGTCGGGGTCATTTTCAGGCAGGGGTAACAATGTGGCAGGATTAAAAGTCGTGCATCTCTTTAGTGTGATGTGGGGTGCAAGTAGAGTCAACTCGTACCCTGTCAGTCGTGCGCTAGTCAGGTGTTGGGTCTTGGTCTGGTTCAAGAGGGTGTCGACGGCATGGGGTACTAGCACTGTGAGGGAGTTGGAAAGTACAATTCCCTCGCTCTGACGGATAGAGACAGCAGCGGCGGCTACTGCTCGAAGGCAGGCAGGCAAAGCTCTGGCTACAGGATCAAGAGTGGCGGAGAAGTAGGCACAAGGGCGCTGCTTAGGACCAATTGATTGAGTTAGGACAGACAATGCGCATCCCTCCCTTTCGTGGGTGAAGAGGGAGAAGGGTTTGGAGTAATCCGGGGTTCCTAGGACAGGCGCTGAGCAGAGTGCATCCCGTAATTCCTTAAAGGAGGCTTGACACTCAGCGGTCCAAGGAAGCGGGGAGGGGACATCTTTGGTCAGCAGGGCAAGTAATGGTTTCACAATGAGGCTGTAATTAGGCAACCACTGTCTGCAAAAAGAGGTTAGGCCAACCAAGGAGCGGACCTGCTTTTGTGTTTTTGGGATGGGGGTGTCTAGGATGGTTTGGATTCGGTCGGGTGTAAGTTTCCTCCCTTCTTTGGACAGAAGATGGCCTAGGTAAGTCACCTGTGGCTGACAGAACTGTAACTTCTTTTTGGAGACTTTATGGCCATTTTCTGCAAGAAAGTGTAGGAGTTGGACGGTGGCTGTCGTTGCAAGCGGGGTGGTGTCGGCCGCCAGAAGGATATCATCGACATATTGGATCAACACCACTCCCTCTGGTAGCTGGAAGGCATCCAGCTGTCTTTTGAGGGCCTGGCTGTAAATGCTGGGACTTTCAGTGTACCCCTGGGGAGCTCTACAAAATCGGTACGAGCGGGATTTTAAAGAGAAGCCGAAGAGATAACGGCTGTCTGGATGAATGGGGATAGAGAAAAACGCGTTCTTAAGGTCGATAACAGAGAAGGTGGTGGCAGTGGACGGGATGAGGGTCAGAATGGTGGTGATATCAGAGACCACAGGATATTGGGGTACAACCACTTTGTTAATCTCTCGTAAGTCGATGATGAAGCGGTACGCTTTCTCATCTCCTTCACCTTGCTTCTTAACAATAGGTAGGATTGGGCTGTTGCAGACGTTGCTAACCACCTCTTCAACCACTCCTGCATCTACCAGAGACTGAATGATCGCTACCAGTGCCTTCTCACCCTCTGGCGATATCCGATATTGTGGGAGTTTCGGGAGCATAGCGTCCTGTCGTACAGTTATGTGAATAGGATCGATCATCATTCGCCCCACATCAGAGTCATTTTTGGCCCACAGGTACGGAGGCAGGGTGTCAAGCAGGGACAGGTCAGCGTCAGTTATGGAGCACATGTGTCGTGGGGGACGGGATCTGGGCATGTCTGGGTTGTCGTACAGGATGACTCGTATTCCATCTGGGGAACACCTAATGGTAGCTCGAAAATGTTTCAGTAAGTCAATGCCCATAATGGCGTCAGGGGAATTGGAGGAGAGTAGAAATGTCGCGTCAGTGGTGTTGTTTTCTAGGTCAAAGGTAATAGGTACGGACAGGGGGTTAGTGGAGGGCGTTCCATCGAAACCTATCGACGTTATGTGTGAGCCAGACAAGGGTGCCCTTGGAATCAGTCGTTTTGATAACACACTACGTGTCGCCCCAGTGTCTACCAAAAATGGAGACTCTGTACCCAGGACCTTAGCGGTGACATAAGGACCTTGCTGGTCAACACAGAGCTCGACTGGATCCCTCCCTTGCCCCTGGCAGTCCTATGCAAAGTCGGGGGCATTTTCACCTTCGGATAGCTGATATTGGTTCTGTCGGGGACGGTCAAACGTGTTCAGTCTCCCTGATCTGTCATTGTTGGTGTCGTTGGGGTG
Organism: Lissotriton vulgaris; assembly: GCF_964263255.1. Taxonomy (NCBI): domain Eukaryota; kingdom Metazoa; phylum Chordata; class Amphibia; order Caudata; family Salamandridae; genus Lissotriton; species Lissotriton vulgaris. Next base: position 42,200,501 of record NC_141686.1, on the reverse strand, counting down.
CCCTCGTCCCTGTACTCTATTCCTAGGACCACCTGCCACATCCCTGGAATCCCTATTTCTATTCATCTCTAGCAGAACCGAACACTGGGATTTCCAATGGCCGAGCCCTTTGCAGAAGGCGCATTGGTCATTGCTAATGTCTCTACGTCCAGTGTGGGGTGCTGGGGTGTGATCTTTAGAAGGTAGATCTCTGGGGGTGGTTGATTGGTAGTTCCCCCTTTGGTGTTCCCGTCCTACCGCTATACCCTGTATCTGGGCTATCATTACCCTTTCCTTTAAATCTTTCTTCTTTTTCTCGGACGCCCTATCATTCTCATTCTTTTGATGCTCGTAATACTGAGCCATCTGAAGGATAGCTGCGGGTTTGGAGGCCCCCCAACTACTCTCACTCGTCTGCAGTTTTTGGGAGACTTCTTGTGTTAGTCCCTTTACATAATTTTGCACAAACAGGTGCTGTCCGGTTGCGGTGGTCATGTCTTGGCCACTGTAGTCGGAGAACACTGTCTCGAATCGGGAGAAGTATTCTGACACATCTTCCTGGGGTTTCTGTCGACAGGCCGTGACTATCGACCAGTCTACTTTTCTTTCCGGGACCAGTGTTTTTAACTTCTGGACCAGTTTGTCTGGGAGTTCCAGTATGTCTTTCACTGGTTTACTCCCCGGCTCTCGCTGTCTATCTAGTTTACCGAGTTGGTCCCAGGTATGTCCAAACAGATCCGTGTGGTCAGCCTTCCGGATTTGCTTCCACACATCAGCTGGCAGGCATAACCCAAAGAACAAGTCAATGTCCGCTAAAGTCATTATTGTCGAACCCAAGGCTGTGCCTAATTCGGTATAAAATGCCGTTGGGTTCTTTCTTAAATCGGGCAGGGTTTGTTTGAAGGTTAGGATATCCTGTCGGTCCCATGGTTGGTAAACCCAATTGTACACAACCCTCCCCTTTGCATTCTCATTATTAATATCATCGCTCGTTCCCTGGCCCCGTGGCGGGATCCAGTAAGGAGCCGCTTCTCTGATAGGCATCATAGTATTGACTACTTCTGCCGAGGTTGTTTCAGGGACCGCAACCTTGGCTTCTGGTTTCTGTTCCGCGAGGTGGCGGAAGACCTCAAGCATTTGCATGAAGAGCTCCGTCGCCTCACGTTCGGTCCCATCTCCAACATCAATCTTCCTATACAGTGTTGTTAGTTTAGCGGGACCCTTACTCTGATACCTATCTTCATATGCGTTCAGGGTGTGGTAGCTGAATCGCAAGATGAAATGCCGTCTGTGGCTGTCGGCATGTGAATTATATATGCTCATTGTGTATTCTTCGCTCTCCCTTCGTTCTACCAATGTCTTTGCTATTTTGTTGATCCCATCCCGCTCATCTTTGCTTAACCTACTTAGCCTGGCTGATGATTGTTTGCTAGCCTCGGGGTCGTCTGACGAAGTTGTTAATGTGGCTGGTGCGGAGGCCGTGAGGGCCGGTGCACTAGCACTAGGGTCACTTTCACTCACACTCGGGGCTTGCAGGTTTTGTTGGCTGGGAGCATATGGAGGGGGCATGTAGATGATTGGGGGACCTAGCAGTAACTCATCGTTTGCCCGTTGTTTGGAGGGCAGTTCAGGGTAGAGCGCAGAGGGGGTCCTAACAGGACATTGGCCTGTTGACCCTGATTCTTTGTTTCGTGTAGCTTCTTTTCTTTCTTTTATTTCCTCTTCTAGTTGCTTTGCGGCCAGGTGGGCTGCCTTTCGTAATTCTTTCCCTATTTTTGATTCTGCTCTTTTCTTTCGTTGTTCCGTTTCTTTGCGCCACATGCCGATACTGTCGAGCATAGTGGGCGTGGTCTTATTCTTCTGGAGCGCTATTTCTAATGTTTTTATTTTATTTTCATTAAAGGAACCTATCAGTGGCCACTGACTTTCAGGGTTCTTTTTCGTATATTTATGCCATAGTTTAGTGTAAGCTATAGCGACTAGTCCATACTTAGTGAACATGTCCTTATTAGGGGTGCCCTCCAGTGGAGCTGGATGGTTCATCTCTAATAAGCGGTCCGGGCTAAACAGGCTACCAACCAGTGGGGAGAAGATAGGCATGACGGATTACAACGGGGACAAAAGTCTGCACTACCTATCTTATCACGGCGGGCAAAGACTAGACAGAATATTTCTATTCTCCGTTGTTTGCCGGCGGTGAATACCTCAAACGAACCAATACCGAACAATCGGTCAATCAAAACAATTCAGTGGGGAGAATAAGTGGGCACGAAAAGTTATCGTTACCTACTCTTTCTCTCCCTGCAAAGAGAGACCTTGTTCTTCCCTGTTTGCAGAAAAAGAATCTCCAGACAATAATCCACGAACGACAGTTCGGGAAACAGTGGGGGAGGAAGATAGGCACGACGGATTACAACGGGGACAAAAGTCTGCGTTACCTATCCTTCACTGTTTGCAAAGAGAGAGCCTGTTGTTTTTCTCCGTTTGCAGACAGCGAATCTCCAGAGGTTTCAACAAAGCGTAATACTAGTATTATCCAAACAAAACAATTTTTTCTCAGTTCGTCGTGTTTACACAACCTTACCCGGACCGCATGGACGGTTTCCTGTCCTCTGGATCCAGCGCCCGATCGTCCTCTCTCCTTCGTGATGTTCGCGGCACTCCTGATGGTTCCCAGTCAGGACCGTAGATCACTCGAGAGAGGTCTGTTCAGAACTAGTGAAGGTCGGATGATCGGCTGTCAGACGAGGGTCTATCGGACACGAGCTCTTCCCGATCGTTGCAGTCGTTCACTCTGTCATCGGGACCTCTCCCACTGGATCCACGTGTCGCTGATGGGCCCCACGCTTTGGGACGCCAATTGTGGAAAAAGGTAGGGCTAGGACCTTTCTCAGGATTTGCCCGGCGCTAACCGCCCTTGTACCATTCAAGTTTACCAAGCAATGAGGCAGGCGCCGGAGACCAGAAGGCAGGAAACAGAAGTTTATTCCGACGGAGCAGAACACATCAGATCAGACAACAAGGTATCGTCTCGAGGTGCTCTAACAGCCTCTCGGAGGCCTGGCCTCTTATACACTGGTTTATGGCATGTGACCTTTCTTTATTACAATCAGAACTTTGTAAAGCAAGGAAAAGACATCCCCGTAATCCTCGTGTCAATCCCACCCCCATATACCTTCACAATAGAGGTCCTCAACCTGCTGATAAGAGGAGGGGGTCATCACGCAGCTGAGTGTTCCGTCGAGTCTTAGGATGTGTGCGCCTGATCATATCACAGGGGGTGGGGAGGCCTGGATCAATAGAGGGTCCGTTGAAGGGGAGCGACCTCATACAATAAAGGGCAGTAAATGATATCTCCCGGCTTAGGCAATGGCCTCGGACCTGTGTGGACAGTCGGACACGGGGTGAGGGGCCATCAATGGAGTGGTATTCATGCTGCGTGGACAATCCAGCGCAGAAGGGAGGTTTATCAACAGAGGGGCATTCATGGGAGGAGAGGAGGTGTTGGTCAGGCGCTGGCGTGACTCCCAAGGACAGGGTCATGCAGAAGGGTCATGCTCATAAGGAGGAGGGAGGGGGAGCCAGGGTGCGCGGAGGATGCTTGCTGGGTCAGAGGGGCGCGCTGGCGATCGATCGTGGACAGGGAGACCATGATATCTAAAATGGCTGCCGTACATGTAGTACATAGGTGACAAGCTGGCGCAGATGATGTTCAGATCGCAAACTAAAATTCCACAAGCAGGTTAAGGAACTGGTCCGTGGGGATGGGAGGGAAATGATCCAGAGAGGAGGGAGGCAGGGGGAGGGAGCATGAGAGGCCAGGTTGGCCTTGATGTTAGTGATTTTATCAATGAAGTAGTCATTGAGTGAAGAACAGAGGGTCTGAGATGGAACAGTACTGGTACTGGTGTGGTCGGAGGTAGCCAGGTTGTGAACCAGGGAGAAGATTTCTCGGGATTTGTTAGCAGATAGGGCAACTCTCTCTGTAAAGTATTTGGTTTTGGCCGCAAGGATCGCTCTTTTATAGTCGTTCAGGAGAAGTTTGTATTTAGCGTGAAGATTAGGGCAATAGTTCCGTCTCCAATGACGCTCCGACCTCCTACGATCAAGTTTGAGATCTTTGAGCTCGTTGGTGAACCATTTGTGCGCATCATAAGGGCAAACAGATTTGACCTTCTTAAACGGGGCGACCTTATCGCAGGAAGAGGAGAGCCAGATACTAATGGCATCTGTCTGCGAATCCAAAGAAAGGTCAGTAAGATCCGGAGCTGAAGAAGCCAGGGAAAGCGAAAGAGAGTTAAGGACAGTTTGATTCCAACTGCGAGCCAGAATATTTTTGGGTGGAGGCAGCTTATCGGCGGAAGCCGAGTGAATGCGAAATGAAATCATGGCGTGGTCGGACCAGATGCAAGGGAGTATAGAAGGAGGTGAAACGTTGCAACGTAATGACCAGAGTTGGTCCAGGATATGGCCCTGGGCATGGGTGGGAGCCAAAATGTGGGATGTAAGGTTCAGACTCTGGAGGGTAGCAGAGAAGTCTTTAGAAGCCGAGTCTTCCCTGGGGTCACCTGGCCAGAAGTTAAAATCGCCAAGCAGGATAACCGAAGAGTTGTTGACCACCAGTGTGGCCAGAAGATCCTTTAAAGCCGCAACAAATAAAGGCATGGCTTGGGTGGGGCGGTACATGAGAACGACGGTAAGAGGCGCAGAAAGATTGAGCGAACGGGCCACCAAGTAGTCCACTTTGGGTATAGGGGGGTGAGCGAGAAGTTGGAATTTCAGAGTGGAGCGGATAATCATTGCCACACCACCCCCCGCCTTGCCGACCGGGCGGTCTGCTCGGAGGGCATAGTAGGTGTCGGGGAGAATGGCCAGGAGATCCGGGAGGGAATCAGTGGAGAACCAGGTTTCAGTGAGGAATAAATAGTCTGGGGAGTCAGTGTTCAAAAGATTAAAGAGTTCCGTCTGATGCTTGACAGCGGACCGGGTATTGAGCTGGTAAGCAGAAGCTGCCAAAGGGACAGATGAAGCGCGGGTAGCGAGAGGAAGATCAGCAGAGGAAGAGATGGGACGGCAGGTAGAAGAGAGTGGACAAGAGGAACGGGGGGCAAGAATGCCAAGAGAGTCAAGACGATGCAGTACAGAAGGGGAAGGAAAAGAGACAGCCGGATGTGCGAAAAGTTGGGCTGGGGAATACACCAGAGAATGGGCAGGGTCTATGGCCCCTGGTCCCGGCCCGTCGCGGACGGGCGCAGACGGGCTTGCCTTAGGCGCGCCTTTGGCGCGCAAACGGCGCACCGCTGCGCGTCCTGAAGTTACACATTGAAGTAAGAATCTGTAGGGGCGGGAGGGGGCGTGGCCTAAGAGTGGGCGTGGCCAGCGGCCTGTGCGACGGCGATAGGAGCCGAGTCAAAGGTGAGTCACGTGACAGCGCTAGCTCCGCTGCACGCCGCCCAAATGTGCAAAATACAAGGATTAAAAGCAAGGTTCTAAACACCGTTAAAATACAATATGCTACTTCTCCCGGCTTTCCGCCTCAGGAGATACGGTCCAAGCAGAGCGCTCGTAGTCAGCGCTTAAGAATCCAAAAGGGCAGGAGGGGGGCGTGGCCTAAGAGTGGGCGCCGCCAGCGGCCTGTGCGACGGCGATAGGAGCCGAGTCAAAGGTGGGTCACGTGACAGCGCTAGCTCCGCTGCACGGCGCCCAAATGTACAAAATACAAGGATTAAAAGCAAGGTTCTAAACACAGTTAAAATACAATATGCTACTTCTCCCGGCTTTCCGCCTCAGGAGATACGGTCCAAGCAGAGCGCTCGTAGTCAGCGCTTAAGAATCCAAAAGGATTGTGGTTAAAATGTAGCGATGTTTACCTGTTGGATTGGAGAGTTGGTGTCAGATGAGAATTTTGTTATAGAGGCTTCTATAGAAGCTGTTTTTTCTCTCTTTTTAGGAGGTTGCTGTTCTGAAATATTGAAATAAAAATGTTAAACACTTTACAGATGCTTCAAATATGCTAGTTATTTTAATCAAATTAAACATAATTTTCTACATTTCAACCATTGTTTAAAAAAAATACTTTTTAGGTTGGGTTTTTATTTTGGTTGAAGTAAAAGAATAATAGAAATTCTTTGCCTGTTTGGAGTCAGAAAAATGGATCAACATTTTTATAGGACCCGTTTGTAAAGTTGTTTAGCGATTTGCTATTTGATTGAACATTTATTTCTTTTCAATGTTGGATTTCTCAATGTTTATCTTGAAGAATCGTTGCAGATCTAGGGCCCGATGTAGGTAAATCTTTTTTACCACTTCATAAATACCGATTCATACCGAATCGGTATTTAAGAAGTGGTAAAAAAGAGAAGGGCAGATGTAGGTAATTTTATTTTAAAAATTACCGAATCGGAAGGAATCGGTATTTACCGATTCGGTAAATACCGAATCGGTAATGCCCATTGATTCCTATGGGCATTGAAGCCCATAGGAATCAATGGGCATTACCGAATCGGTAATTACCGATTTCTGCAAGGGTGCAGGGGGTGTCACTTTGACACCCTCTAGCACCCCCAATACTGGCTTGTGTGCCATGTGGCACACAGACATGCCCTAAGGGCATGTCTGTCTGTCACATGGCATAGGTGTGCATGCACACATGTGCATGCACACCTGGATTTGGTATTTTAACACCCAATTGGATTGGGTGTTAAAATACCGAATCTGAAAGGCCTGTGGGACTCAAAAGAGTCCCACCTACATCTGGAAGATACCGAATCGGTAAAAATACCGATTCGGTATTTTACAGATTCTGTAAATTTACCGATTCGGTAATTATACCGAATAGGTAAATACTGGCCCCCTACATCTCAAAGTGCCAAATACCGGTCAGAAACGGACGATTTTGGCCGTTTCTGACCGGTATTTGCCACCTACATCGGGCCCCTAGTATTTTAAGACTAAAGGAATATTATACATTAGTTATTTGAATGTTTAATATGTTCATGTTTTTCACTGCTCAACACCTTCCCGAAGTTGACCCTGGGTGAGGTTGGGAATCTGCCCCTCCATACCACAGTCCAGCATCTTCCTGAGTTGGGAATAGAAAATCTGTTCCCCCACAAGTCCAGCACTCTACCTGCTTTGGCCCTGGGTGGAGTTGGGATAGTAAATCCCAGCACCATACCTGAGATGGCCCTGGGTGGAGTTGGAAATAGTAATTCACCCTTTCCCCCACTAGAGTCCAGCATCTTCCCTGAGTTTGTCCAGAATGGAGTTTACAATGGAAAATCTACACCTGTTTCTGTTAATAGTAGCTTCTCTGATTTTAGATTTGTTGCGGGTTAAAAACGAAAATATGCTTCTTACATTGTTTTCTCTTTCCCTAAATAAAATTATTTCTTGAAAACAATATGTCTTTTTGATATATGTATATTTACATTTATATGTTTACAAATGTTAAAATGAACTTACTTCACCAGTAATACTATTCTTGTTTTTGAGAGATATTGTATGAAGCACTAGAAAGAAAATTATATTTAATGTTACAACTAAAATTTCTAGGAATGAATGCAATATTATCCCCTTGCCGTCTTCGGACGGCTCCCGGCTGTCCGTTGTCACGGTGGGCGTGTGTGGAGGACGGGCGGGGCCGTCCGAACCCCGCCCACTCATTAATTTGCCCATACCGCAGGGGAATGTCCGTAGCGAGCAAGGGGTTAAGATCCTTTTTACAGCAGCAGAACTTGTATACAGCGTTAGGTGGCAGTGTGAGAACAAACTGTCAACTATTTTCTGCTGTTCGCTTATGTGTGTGGTCTTCTCAGGGGTTACTGTCACACTGATCATAAAATGGTGGATGCCTGTTTTTATAGTATTTTTTAGGTAAAAGTTTCATTAATAATAAAATGTGTTAAATATATGACTAAACCTATAATTTAAGTGCTATATGAAAAATCAATGTGTTTGTCGTTTGTCAAGTACAGTGGTCTGCCATCGTAGTAAGGGCACATTTTTAGTATTTTTACAAAACTGTCTTATGCCTTTACACAAAACCCATTTTAGCTATCTTAGTATCGGGCTTTGCATCAAAAACTATGGGTTCATTTGCTAATTTACGCAGTTTACATGCAAGCAACCACCTTGATCCAATGTAGTGCATGATGTAGAGTGAGAGGTCGTGCCACGCTTTAGGAGCAATGTAGGAGAAAGCTTGTCCTCCTGATCTGGTTCTGTGTATGCGTGGGATGTGTTCTAGTAGGAGTCTTGCAGAGTGGATGTGTCTGGGTGGTTGATGCAAGGAGGACTGTTCAGTTCAGTAAATCTTTATTTCGATGATTAAAAATCATCATAAAAATACAGCATAATACATGAAACAAAGCATCAAGAAAAATAGATAACATTTCTGAACTGTACAGTGTTAAAAGTGGAATTATTATGGATTAAAAAGCATTTAGTTCATCCCAAATCAATCCCTAGTATTTCTTGATTTAACAGCAATTTAAAAAAAAACTCATGATGGAACACAGGGTACGCATGTCAGTTGCTCTTTGCAGAAAAATTAAGGCAGGCTTAGCATGGCGGATTTTTGATTCCCTTAAAATATCTACTAGAAACCTTCGGCGAGGAAATTGGTAAAAAGAACATAAAAGTACAAAATGAAGGGTGTCCTGCGGAGACCTATTGTCGCAGCCGCAGGCACCCTTCTGCTCAATTGTTAGAGTGAAACCAGACGGGTAAGCCAAAATATTAGCTAACAAATTGAGCCTAAAATGGCACATTAAAAATCTCTCTTGTTGATTATGCATTAAGAATAGATAAGGTTCCATACCCTCTCCATTACTTACTAATAAGTGCGCCACAACAGATATTTTAGTAGAGTCAGACTTTTTTTTTTTTTTTTTTCCCAAAACCTTTATTGCACCTTATAGTCTTACACAGCACTTGGCCCACAACCCAGCGGGCCGGCCGCTACAACATGAGTGAATGAGCCTCTTTACTGGAAAAGTCTGTATATTAGCCACTGTGTCCATGTTCTGGTCATTTCGCTCTTTAGGAAAGGCGCATTATTCACAAGTAAAGTCCTGATCGCCAAAGGTTTAGGTTTTGGGTTTTGTGTTTTAAACAATAAACAATCTCAAAAATCAACCAAGAAATCTCAGACAGGTCATCTCGCGCTGAAGCGATTCCGCACACATTGTGCTTTGCAAAGTTACTGGCAAATTGGTCAGCAGGTATGTTCCTACAGTTACTCATATTAAATAGTACTAATGATAAGTTTACATGGAAGTCCTACGGTGCACTTGCCTTATTGGCCCCTTCGTGTCATCCCTCCCATCTCCCCACTGTCTCCCGTTGTCCCAACCCCTCCCCCACTCCACCTCCTCTTGGGGACGCTAATCGTCTTCTCCTTCCTCGTCAGATGATATTGGTTCGTCCTCTGGTAAGGGCTCACAGATGTCTCCCCGGTAAGAGTTCCACGGGGACCAGATCTTATTCCATTTTCTCGGGCAGGCCCTGTTCGTATATACCTCTCTTTCTGTGATCATTGCCCTGTCCATATTCTCACACCATTGTAATCTCGTCGGCACCTCTGCGGCCCCCCATTTCTGTGCTATGTCCCTCTTAGCTATAACCATTCCCAATGTGACCCACTGCAATCCGTACCTGGACAGATCATTAGGTTCCCATACGTTAAGTAAGCATTTGCGCGGTTCAGGGATCAGGGAGGTTCCCACAGTTTGTGATATGGTGCGTAGTGTACTTCTCCAGTATTCTTGAATGCGAGGGCAGAGTCAGACTTTTTCCTGTTACAGTCGTATTTATCCAATAATTGTTTCTGGATCCGATGTTTACAGAGAGTGTCAATTGTTTCTGGGTCAGTATATAATGCTTGATGGTTAATGGACTCTAGTGTGTCTTTAACATATTTGAACCAGGGAATGTGTAGGCACCTATCTCTCTGGAGACAATCTTTGATTATTTGTCTGCTGAGTTCAGCCTCTGGGTTTAACCAAATTCGGAACCAGGTCAGGATGGGTTTCATTTTAATCAGGTCCGAGATATACGGGATGCCCAGCTCCTTATGTACAATAGCTGCTGCAATGTTCTGAGGAAGTTTCAGCAGTTTTCTTAGAAATTTGTCTTCCTCAACTTGTAGCTGGTGCACATTCCTAAAACCCCACACCTCTGCCCCATACGTGGCTTTGGCAGTGCTAACTGCAGGGTAAAGGGTCATTACTTGTTCTGGCGACCAGCGGCCCATCCTACGGGCAAAATGTAAAATGGCACCGTTTGCTGAGACCAGTTTCCTACACCTTTCCTCTAGCAAATGAGAAAACCCAATCTCTCCATCAAACAAAAGACCCAGGTATGAGAAGGTATTTTCAGTTTCTAAGGGATGTGTGCCAATTTTAAAAACAAATTTCTTGTAGGGTTTTTTTCCTGCCACCATCACATATGATTTAGCAAGGTTCACTGAGAGATCCATCTTCTCCATGAATCTTAAAAATCCATTGACCAGGTGTTGAAGACTCATCGCTGTTCGTGCAAGCAGGACCCCGTCATCCTCATACAGCAATACTGGTATATGACGTAATCCTACTCTGGTACAGTCCGTTTCCAGGGCCATCAGTGAGCTCTCCAGTCCATTTATGTATAAGGAGAAGAGGAAGGGAGCCAGGATACACCCCTGCCTCACCCCGCCAGAGCACGGGAAGGGATCAGTACTCACCCCCCCGCGCTATAGCGGACTTTAGCAGTGGTGTTCCAATGTAACTCCCTTAGAATGTTTATGAGGTCTGGATGAATTCCCAATTTGAACATAAGGGCCCAGAGTTTATTTCTGTTTACAGAAGTTGTCAGAGCGCTTTAGATAAGAACCAGTTGCAAAACATAAGGACTAAGGATTACATGCGTTACATAAAAGATACAAACAGAAAAAATTGCAAATGTACAAGATGTAAAGTCACACAAGGAAGAGATACAAACAGAAAGAAAAATTGCAAATGTACAAATAGTAAAGTCACTCAACGGAATAGATACGAATGGATATACTCTAAGAGTCACATAGGAATGGTAGTGAGTACAAAGGTCTACTGCATATACCAGTGATTAGAGTTATCTCTATATACATAGGGAAGGGATACGAATGGATATACTCTAAGAGTCACATAGGAATGGTAGAGAGTACAAAGGTCTACTGCTAGAGTGTTCTGTTTTTTTCCCCAGTCTTCGATTATCCTAATGTTGCAAAAAAAGGTTCAATGTTCAGATTTGTTACCTTTGCCTCAAATTGTTAAGCGCTCTGATATCCTTCGGGATCAAGTTTGCGCTATATAAAACTTTATAAATAAATAAATAAATAGACTGTGATTAGAGTTATCTCTATATATATAGGGAAGGGATACAAATGGATATACTCTAAGAGTCACATAGGAATGGTAGAGAGTACAAAGGTCTACTGCATACACTAGTGATTAGAGTTATCTCTATATACATAGGGAAGGGATACAAATGGATATACTCTAAGAGTCACATAGGAATGGTAGATAGTACAAAGGTCTACTGCATAAACTAGTGATTAGAGTTATCTCTATATACATAGGGAAGGGATACAAATGGATATACTCTAAGAGTCACATAGGAATGGTAGTGAGTACAAAGGTCTACTGCATATACTAGTGATTAGAGTTATCTCTATATACACAGGGAAGGGATACGAATGGATATACTCTAAGAGTCACATAGGAATGGTAGAGAGTACAGAGGTCTACTGCATATACTAGTGATTAGAGTTATCTCTATATACATAGGAAGCGATACAAATGGATATACTCTAAGAGTCACATAGGAATGGTAGAGAGTACAAAGGTCTACTGCATATACCAGTGATTAGAGTTATCTCTCTATATGTAGGGAAGGGATGCGAATTGATATACTCTAAGAGTTACATAGGAATGGTAGAGAGTATAAAAGTCTATTGCATATACTAGTGATTAGAGTTATCTCTATATACAGAAAAGCAGAGTTC